>NW_026067927.1:9238606-9361726 GCF_014885135.2 Alexandromys fortis
TCCCCCAAACCTCCCCTTCTCACTTTTCTCTCCCCGTCCTCCCTTATCCCCAACCCACCCCACCCCCAAGATCTCAATTTTCTCCCCGGCAATTTTGTCTACTTCCCTTAGCCAAGAGGATAACTATATGTTTTTTTCTTGGGTTCACTTTTAAACATTACACCAAACTTTTATTATCTTTAAGAATAGCTCCAATCATTCACTCCTCTCCTCAGAAATCTTCAACTGGAATAATTTCCACTTTCATCTGCCATCTGAGTAGCCAAGAATTGCTAGCTCAGCCTATCCCAATTTCCCAATGAAATAATTAGAAACCCATAGAAACTTCAAAACTCTACTCTCAGGCAGTCAGAGAGCTGTGACATTATTCTGAAAACAGGGTAGATACAGACATAACTGATCACAAAGAGAGCCCTTGGCAGCCAGTGATGAAGGTAGTTCCAGAAAACTAGACAGTCTAGTGAAACAATACTACCTAAACACTTTAAATAGAGGAGATAGCCAGTCTCTAAATATAGGGCACAATTTATGGCAGGCTTATGGGAATGGCCATGAAAAGAAGAAAGGTTTGACCAAAAAAATTGCTAAATTAATTTCATGTAAAAATTAGACTGTTTATAAATATCATAGATACTTAGTCTGGAAGCAAAGCTAAATGTGCAGGAACTGGGCAAAAAGAAAGAAAAAATACTGAATATGAAGTATACTTATTGCTGTAAACTATTGGGACTTTCCAATAAGTAAAAAAAATACTGAGAAATTACCAATATTTATTTTTAAACCATTTTCTCTACACCCCAGAAACATAAGGGGTCTTTAGATCTCTTAACTGGTATGTCTTTCCTTGCTTCTGAAGCTATGCATTTAACAATCTGCCATCATTCTTTTTCTACAGTATATGCCATTTAGGTAAGACAGGCTGCATGCTCTTTCCTTCTTATCCCCAACTGGGATTCATTTTCACCTTCTGCTTTCAAGCAAGAACATGGAGAAAACTACTGGGTAGGAAAGAGCAGCTACAGGAATTACCCATAATCCAGCTGGCTAGCAGGAAGCACACTGGTAGGCAAGTGTGTAGGGACTCTTGTTAGATATGCAATCTCCTAGCTGGGCTAGAAGCCTAAAACTTGGGTTAGGCTATCTCTCTTTTGTCTAGCAGATCTAAAATAGATAAAAGAAGGACTCTTGTGAGAAGTGTGTCTATAGCTATTTATAACAACCAGCTATGAGAAATCTTAAGTAACCAAACCGGGTATCTGGAAAATTCCAAATCAATGGCCTCTCATTTGAGTGCCAAAAAAATGAAATAAAAATAAATATATTATCTATTGTGCAAGCTAATTTCACATTAATTTGATACAGTAAAATATCATCTGAGAGGAGGTGACTCCAAATGAAAGATACCTCCAGGAGACTGGGCTACGGGTCAGCCTGTAAAGCATCTTTTAAAGAATTTCTGATTCTTGTGGGATGGCCCAGCCAATTATGAGTGGAGTCAGCCCTGGTGTGGAGGTCCTAAGTTTTATAAGAAAGCAGGCTGAGCAAGCTATGGAAAGCAATAAGCAGCCCTCTTCCATGGCTTTCCTGTTGGTTACTATCTCCAGATTCCAAGCCTGCTTGAGTTCCTGCCTTGACTTCCCTCAGTGACAGACTGTTATCTGAACATGAAAGATGAAATAAATCCTTTTAGCAAGCTGCTTGTAGCTATGATGTTTCATCACAAAAATACAAACTTTAACTAAGACATCTCCCTTTAGGCCTCTTTAAAGTTATATTAGTGAACAATGGATATATGCATCCCTTCCTTGGCATCTATAGGCAATTGGTTACAAGGACCCACAGAGATACCAAAATCCAAGGCTGTACAAGTCGAGTAAGATGGTGTTCCTTTTGCTTGTTTTATTTGTATATAATGCTCTAACTTTAAATAACTCTAAAAAATGGCAAATAATATGTAATTGTGGCTCTTAGTTGAATCTTCAGAAGCAGAATCCAAGGACATGAAGAATTAACTATACCTTAACAGCATTCAGAAAATTCAGTTTTTATAGATTAGTTAATAGCATGAGATAGAAGTCATTAAAAAATCAAAGTCATACAAAAATGTACTAGAACACCAATTCTATCAGTGTAAGATCCTGTCACAAGATAGGGGAGAAGGACAAATTAACATTTGTGTGAGAAGTATACATTATATAATTCCCATCTCTATAATGGACTATTGGTGATCTTTATTTTCTCATACACTTTTCATTCCATATTTTCAAGTTTCTATATTATATTTTATTATGAAATGCAATGTTGATTTGAAATTCATGCACAGAATAAATAGAACAAGCACGCAACTGCTTCTTATGGATTAATTAAACAGGCTGCTTCTACTTCCCATTCAAAGCCTTCCATATTGTGATTTAATTGTCTTTCTGGTCTTCTCTTCATTACTGTCTTACAAGCATGCCAAGTCTTAGTTCTCACTTTAAAGAACAGGAAACCTCTAACTAAGGCTGTAAATATTCAGTCGGGAGAAATTATATATTGACAACTTTATGTTATATTCACAGTCAGACATATTGACATGCAGTATTTTAGTATAAAAGCTTCTGTTTATATATACATGACTTGGCATGGCCATCTCAATAACGAAAGTTTTATTTGCAAGTGTTTCACATTAAAAGATAAGATTGACTTGGGACTATTTAACTATATCTGAACATCTGATTCTATACATAATTCTCTTTTTGCTTTTCATCTCTTTTGAATTACACAACTTGTTAACAAGTGCCCATGTATTTATCATCTCTGGTTCTCTTGGCCTCTTAGAGTCACATGTACATCATGTTTGCAAAACAATATCTCAGTTCCAAAGAGAATGGTCCCCAAAGCTAAAGACAACTCCCCTTTACTTGTCACTCTTCAACCTTTCCCTGCACTCTTATTTCACAAGCCATCTTTCTATAATTTTACTATGGAAAAGCAGACTTGGGAGAGGCATGAAGATATCTTTCTCTGTATTCTCTCCTTAGCACTCAGATATTCCTTCACAATCAATAAAATAGGCATTTAAAATGGACATTCCAGGAATTTCAGTATGGATTGTATTCTTTGGCAATATACCAGGGAGTACTGAGCAAACAACTGTGTGATGGAAATGAAGCCCTAGGGACCAAGAAGAATGGGGAGAAAGAAGAGAAACCACGCTTACACTTATGACAGATTTTCCTCCTCAAGTTTTTACCTTCTTCACAATTTTAACCTTAGCCTTAACCCAAGGTAATGTAAGTGATAAAGAGGGAACCCTGAAATTGCAATCGATCCCTAACACAGTAACTGGAAAATACTCTATCCACTGCAAATAATAAGAAAGAATTGCCAGAGTCAAAGCACAGTAATGCCACTTCCTTTTCTTAGAAAGAAAGTAACCAAGAGTTACAATAAGAACAAAAATAGAATAAAAACATCACTGTACATTTATAGTCCAAATGCATTTTTCTCTTTGATGTAAGAAGAGCATAGATTACATCATGTATAAAGTTGCAAACAACATGGAGGATGCACATGATGTTTTTCAGATATATCTACTTGGATATTTATATTTTATAGGATAAAATATCTTGAAGTATATTGTATATGAACACACACACATATATATATATATATGGTTTGTGTGTACATATATATAATATATACAGTCTTTTAAATATACATACAAATATTCCATTTTATGCCATATTTGTAAAACAGATAAGTAATTTGATTTGAGAGAAGACAGAGAACTCATCATATAGTAACTTCACTTGTTGAACCAAAGTAGCCATTTCAGGATACATGGACATCACTCATTCTTTTGTTACCTTTTACTTAGTACTATTCCATGCTGTCTTGACCTCAAATTTTATACCTGACTCATTCTGTATTTTAAGCATTAACCTTTGTAAAAAGCTCAAATTCAATAAATGGTGGAATGGTGCATTTGTTGGTAACCTATTCAAAGAATTCAAAGGTTTTACTGTTTATATTATGGTGAAAGTTTATTCTTACTATCTCTTGCTCAAAGTCAGGTTTTTACCTCTAAAACTCAGAATAGGAGCCTGGCCCTTCCAAGCAATTCCAACTGTAGCTATAAAGACAGTTTGGTTTTATTTTTGTTTTGTTTTGTTTTTTTTTTGTTTTGTTTTGTTTTTTTTTGTTGTTGTTGTTTTTGTTTTTGTCTTTCTCTTATACTGAGCATTCTATCTTTGAGGTTCTCTCCTTGGAAGTTGGTGAAATATGATCCCTGCCTCTGGCACAGTCATCATTTGGGTACAAGGTCCAGGTAATTATGTTTATGCTTCTTGATCAAATGCAGAGTTACAAATTGATTGATTTGGGCCACTTTTTTGAAACTAGTGAATTCTAGATTCTGTAATATTACTTTACAACATTGTACTAGAATAATAAAGGTTTTTTTTTTTTTTTTGGTCTATCAATGTCTCCTTCATCTACAGTGACTAGATGTAATCTCCAAATCTAAAATAAAATGCAAGAACACACAAATAGGAAATTTTCATACATTCTCCCATAAAGATAAGCACTAAAGACAGTGCTGAAGCAAAAGTTAGAGAAAGTGCAGAGACACAATTTGGTGAGTGAATAGCCAAAACTCACAGCCATCACAGGAAAGAGTGTAGAAGTTTTATTACCTGCAAGTAGAAGACATGGTTTCAGATAATGACTGGTGCTCCTTGAACAAAGAAAAGGGAAGCAATTTATTAGAGAAGTTTATTCATATTCCATGGGGGAGGCATTTTGGGGAGTTTGCATTTCTGGGCATGTTCAGTTTAAGGCACATTCTCATGTGCATACTGTGTGCTTGCTAGCTTTATGCCAACTTGATACAAGCAAGAGTCATTTCGGTAGACAAAACTTCAATTGGGAAAATGAGCCCACCAGACTGGACTGTGAGCTTATGGTACATTTTCTTTATTTATGATAGACACATGAGAGTACAGATCATGGTGGACAATAAAAAAACTTGGCTAGTGGTAATGAGGGATATAAAAAGGCAAGCCAAACAAGGCATGAAAGAACAAGACAAGTCAGTAAGCCTTACTTCCCAATAGTCTCTGTATCAGCTTCAGTCTTCAGGTGCCTGCCCGGCGTTACCTCTGTAATGGACTATTATCTAGAAAAGGAAAATGAAGCCAGGCAGTGGTGGCGCACACCTTTAATCCCAGTACTCGGGAGGCAGAGGCAGGCAGATCTCTGGGAGTTCTAGGCCAGCCTGGTCTACAATAGCTAGTGCCAGGACAGGACAGGCTCCAAAGCTCCAAAGCTACGGAGAAACCCAGTCTCAGAAAACTAAAAAAAAAAAAAAAGGAAAAGGAAATAATCCTCTTTCTCCCCAAGTTGCGTTTGGTTAGGGTATTTTATCACAACAATATAAACCATTTCTGAGAAACCCAGGGTCATACCTATATACTAAAACCTATCAGGAAAGAATAGTCCATATAGGTTAACAAAATGGAATAAAGGGGATAGGAAACCTGACTTTGGATAAAGAAATCTTTTGAATAAGACCCCGAGAGTCCCCATACTTTTATGGCTACTAACATTATCTCTCTCTTAAGGGACAAAGGTCCCTGGCAACACTACAAACTGCTTGTATAAGCATATGAACCAAGAAAACACATTTTAACCAATAGCCTGCAACATCTATCAATGTTAGCAATCAGCAACAGTACTGAGGAATGGCTAACAAAGGTCAAACAGTGGTGTTTGGAGACTTCCAGAATGAACAAAAGTCAGGAGAAGTCAAACACTGAATAGAGTTTAAACACATGATTAATTTTTGAATTGGAATAGCATTGTGTATCTGTCTCCCATTGGAATAGGGCAGCACGCACAAAGCCTGTGGGCGTTCTCTGTTTCCGCTTTGATAAGGTCACATTAACCAAGCTCTACAGAGATTTGCTCAGTGTTGTACAGTTTCTTGGGAAAAGCTTTATGGAAAAGCAGCAGGCACTCATAACCACTGAGGCCTCTCTGCAACTCCCAATCCTTGTGTGTGTGTGTGTGTGTCTTGTCTGACATATACAAAAGTCTGAAAAAAAATATGTGCAGAAGAGAATTGCTAATCTCTCAGATGTGGATTTTAAAATATTGCTTAAATTATCTCCTGCAGTGACCATTACCCTTGCTCGATAGACATGTGTCTCTGTCCTCCTTGTCCTCATTTGGGCCATTGTGTGATGCCTCCCTTGTTCGTCTTAATAACCGAACAAAACTTCTGAGTAGCACAGAGGCCACAAAATGAAACCAGCATCCTCAGGGGAATAGGTCTAAACAGTAAACAATTTTCTAGGTCAAGCTTTGGATGGCTGTAAGTCTCACAACAGCAGGACATAACCACCAAAATCACGGTCAGCTGTCACTGTTAGTTCCTCCTGTAACTGGAAGACTTTATGTTAAGTCAAAGTAAGAAGAAAGCATTTGAATGAGCATCATTTAAATATTTTGAATCAAAATGAGATGAATATCAGTAAAATAATCTAAGAGATTTAAATTAAAAATTTCAAGAATGGAGAGGCCTGGATGCATCAACAGCAAGGTCACAATGGACAGCAGTCTGGCTTTTAGAAGCAAAAGACCTTGTTCGGCAAAAAAAAAAAAAAAAAAAAAAAAAAAAGGCATGCTCCAACTTAAGCATTGCATAACACCTTATAAGTCAGCCTGGTAATAATCAGTGAGGGTCTTAAGATAAAATACCATCCGTGCACAGAAAGACAGAGAAGACAAGACAAGGCAGGAACATTGACTCCGCGCAAAACAAAATAAGAGAAGGATGATGATAAGATAAATAAATGACTAAAGATTCACCAGTTGATTCCAATACATATATACAGACTCACAAAATAAGTTTGGTCAAAGGTTAATCAAAACTATTCTCTCATCTCAGTATTTGATTGAAGGGTACATAAATTCATTAATTAATTCCACTCAAAAGAATGGAGCAGATTTAAAAACTTGTTATAGTCACTGGTTTCATCTTTATTTGATAAGTGTATCTTGGATATGTACCATAGTATAAGTTATAAGTCATATTTGGTAAACACATGAGAATTTCATTGGTTAAGAAATCTGTGATCCAAGTAAAAGGAATAGTATTTCCTATGAAAATAAATGTATTTGTGCATTAGCTGAAAATACTTTTCCCTAGATATTTTTTAACCTGTAATGGTCCCAAAATGCATCGAATGTGAATTATGTTAATATTTACTTGAATGTTAAATTCATGCAAACAGTACTGGAATGGGAACTTTATTTATTCTACAAATGCACCAAAGAATACAGTCCCCAAAGCTTTTGAGATATCTGAGCGGATGACTTAGAAGTTATATGCTTCATTTCAAATACATATTAAATAATCACTCAGAACATACAGAATTGAGAATAAAATCCACAGAAAAAATATTACAAAATGGAACTAATTTATTTTTATGACTTGTAAAACTTGCATGAGGGAAACTAAAGGCAAGATTCTAAGGACCTCTTTGTTATCAGACACCAGCATTTAGAAACCCTTTTTGCCAAAGATTTCCTGTGGCCACACTGAACTCGTGTAGTAGATTTTCCCTCTCGTTTCTGTCTTACTTGAGCATCTCCAGTCACACACTCAGTCCACTAGCAGCCTGTGTTTGTATCCATCCTCCCTATTCTTGTAGAAACCCAGGGATTCTCTAGCACATTCATCCCCGTCTCTCCAGACATACTCTTTATACAGCAAGCTACAAGCAGGAGCTCCTCCTCCTACCATACAACCAACTCCCTGGTGCTTCCAACTCTTAGTATGGACCTGATTTTTCTAGCTCTTTCCCACATTCCCTCATGTCCTTTTCTCCTGGTAAATCTATTATTTGCCTCTACTCACCTGTTGCACAAGTTCTAACTGGTTTTAATAATAAAAACATGGAGACAGATATCTGAGCTAATGCTGAAAGATCAGAGAAAGAAAGGAGTAGGCCACAAACAACTCCTACCTTGTTAATTCCACAGCTGAAAAGGGACTGAGCTCCTGTCTCCTCCCGACTTATATTACTCATATCATCCCCAGTCATATTACTTTCTGTCTGTCTGTACAGACCTCCAGACTGCTATGGTTGACTAGTGGCTAACTCCACCCTCTGATCTTCAGGCAAGCTCTATTTGTTAGAGCACAAACAAAATATCACCATATTTCCACCTTTTTTTTATCTAAAATAAAGAAAGGTTATAACTAATATAAAAAAACTATGTACAGTAAGTACAATAACTACATATACTATATACAGGTAATAAAATATCAACAATGTCTAATCCATTAGTAAATTACAAATTCATAAAAAACACTCTATATCTATTCTATCTTGATGAGTTCAAAAGGTTTTACCTAATTAACTTTCTATTCTAACTTGCATTATCAAAACTATCTTTTAATGTCTCCCAACTTTATACATTTTATACCTCTTTAGTGGATTTCTTTTCTGAATCTGATAACAAAGAAAACTGTCACTATAAGGTCTTCAACTCCACCAGAGAGCCCAGAAGAAAATACCACCTAAGTAAGCAGGAACTACGAGCAAGTGACTTCAGAAAAATGTGAGAAACGACAGAAAAAGTTGGCTACCTGGAGAGTCACCCAAAGTTTCTCTGCAACATCAGAACATCTATCTTTTTATTCTATTTCTAAATCCCCCATTTTTTTCTGAGTAGACTCAATACTCCACCATTATATCCAATCATATCTGTATCCCTCTTATTTCAAACAAATATTCTGAATCTGCTGGGCAGTGGTGGCACACCTTTTTAATCCCAGCACTCAGGAGGCAGAGGCAGGCAGATTTCCGTGAGTTTGAGGCCAGCATGGTCTACAAGAGCTAGTTCCAGGACAGGCACCAAAGCTACAGAGAAACCCTGTCTCAAAAGACCAAAAAATAAAAAAAAAAAAAGAAACCTGAATCTATCTTCTTTGTTTAGGTATTTATCATGTCCATTACCAATGAAAACTTATAAACTTACTCCCTTAAACAAAGACAAACACCCATAACCCTATGAATGATGAAAAATCGCCTACCCCACCTCTTGGTAATGTGGACATCATGATGTTAAAGTTCTTTCGGGCTCTCTGGAGGATGCAACATCTTTAGGGGAACCTGAAAAGAAAATTGTCAAGTCCTGGGAGAGATATCTGTATCATTTTTTTGGTTCAGCCATGGTATAATGAGAAAGTGGAGGGTTTGTCTGAAGTCCTGGCTAGAGTAGGCTGTCAGTCTGGATCATTTCAGCTAGCCACCTCAAAATTATCCTGAGCAGTTTGTAGTCCAAAGCCGATCTTTAGGTGGTGTTTTTCAGCTTAGTGGTATTATCACACTTTTGGTTGAATCATTGCTGTTTGGTCCTTTCCTCCTTTTGGAGACTGACTACAAAGGTCACTGTTTGATAACATGTGCTTCATAAAAAGTGAAAGAGTGCCCTAAGAGACTATTCTTTCTTTTAATATCCTTCAATCTACCATTTCCACTAGATTCCATTTAACTCTTGCACTGTCTTGGCAATGTCTATCATTTGGCATTTGTTCTGTAAGGTTACTAAGTAAATTAAGTTCTTTGGAAACCTTAGGCTGTTCCTCTCTAACCTTATAATGCACTGCTGAGACTGATCCTCCATTGACTTCCTCTGTCTGGATCTGAATCTCTCTATGATATTTTTAAATAAGTTTTTCTAAGGCCTGTATCTTTGCATTCATTTCAACCAACTTTTTCAGAGATAAACCAAGAGATATCAAACCAACAATAAAGATTATCAAAATGATTGTTATTATGTTAATCCCAGTTAAATGAATTATCCCTTCGTTTAATTCTTCCAATTTTAAAGCATCCATAGTGTAATTATAACGGATCTAACTCTCTCCATCATAATAGTATTTCCTATTTTTTAATGATGGAAAAAACTCTTTTTAAATTAATTCCCCCTTTAAAAATTTCCAATTGTCCAATAAATCTGCTGGACAGGGAAGTTGCTGATACACAGGATATCTGAGCAGAGAACACAGGCAATGGACAGCCTGGCTGAGGCCAGATGCAGCTGCTAGCATGTAGCCATGTGCTGATAATGCATGGTGGTTATGACAATAGTAGAAGCATGATCAGGTGTCAAGGAAGCTATATAATGGGGCAGCAGCTCAATGAGGGGGTTAAGAGGAAGCCCAAAACCCATGGTGGAGTGGGAGCCAGCTCTCTGAAAAGCATGGGATTGTTCAGAAAAAATATGTATGGTGGAAGCTTCCTGAAGTCAGAGCCAGCCAGTCTAGGGTGAAAAAAGTTCTGTTGTGTTGGGAGCCCAGGTGTTGCTGGAGTTTGGGTGGCAACTGAAAACTGTTACAGAGAAGCTACACCAGGAAAAACCCAAACTTGCTGAGAGGCTTGGGGAAAAAAGAAAGGAAACCCTAAGAAATAGGGCAGTGGCTCCTGTGGAAGCTTCTGTGTGTGCCAGTGGCCGCAAATTCACAGACATGTGGCTTATCATGAATTCATGCCATAAAGTTAGGTGCCAATTGTTGCATGACTTCTAATTGGTTTTAACAATGGAAACACAGAGCCAGATATTGGGGTAAATGCTGAAATATTAGAGAGAGACAGGAGCAAAACACAGACAATTCTCTCTCTCTCTCTCTGTCATTTTTTTTTCATGATTTTTCAAGACAGGGTTTCTTTTCCATGGCTTTCCTGGGACTTAGTCTGTAGACCAATCAGGCCTCGAGTTCACAGATATCCACCTTCAAAGAGATCCACCTGCCTCTGCCTCCTGTGCTGGAATTAAAGTGTGTGCCACCACTACCTGACCATTTGTTTCCTAAAAAGAGAGTGAAAAAAGGAGATGGAATTTGGTAGGTGTGGAGGTAGGGAAGATCTTAGAGGTGTTGGGGAGGGAAAGTCTGATTAGAATATATTGTGTTGAATTTTTTAAATAAAGCAAAATAGGTCCAAACTAGCCCCTCTGAATGTGGGTGACAGTTCTATGGTTGGGACAGACTGCAGTGCCACTGGCAGTGGCACTAGGATTTATCCACATTGCTTATACTGACTTTTTGGGAATGTATTCTTTTTAAATGGGTACCTTGCTCAGCTTATATAGAGTAGGGATGGCCTTGAACTTCTACAAAGCAATGTGCCTTAACCTCTCTGATGAGTGGATGGTGGGTAAAATAGGATTTAGGTGGAGGGCATGGGAGGAGGGGAAGAAATGGGAACTAGGATTGGTATGTAAAATGAAAAAAAAAATAGCTTGTTTTCTTTTAAAAAAGTAAAGCAAAATAAACTTTTAAACATTCAGTGACATCATGTTTCGTGCAGTTCCTAAAAATCTGTTGAAGAAGTTTGCTTTGCAAATCTTTAGTGCTTGCCATGCTTGCCAAACTCAGAATGGGAGCGCAGGAATTCCTCTTCTCTGTGTTCTCCTAGCCTGTGTGCTGTCTTCCAAAGGTTCCCAGCTGTGAAAACATATAATAAGTTAATGTTATTCTAAACGAAAAGTAACAAGTGTGAGCAGATATGATTTGAAAATTCTAAGAGAAAATAGTTATAAATGAGCAGTGTTTAATCAGACAGCAGAAAAATCTTTATTTCTGCTGTGATAATGAGAAGCCTCTCCCACCTAGCCAAAAAAAGACGTACTGTGGGAGATTGGAACGGTCGTAAGGTAACTTTTTACTTCTTTGTAATTCTGTGATCTGTACAGTGCATATTTCATAATAGCCAGGTTATGTTCCATGCTTTGGGTTTTGTTCCATTTTGTTTATGATGCTGAGGATAGGTTCTGCTTGTGTTCTCACCAGAGTGAAACGTTCGTTACTACCAAACAAAGGAAGTGTTGACTTTTGCTTAAAGCTCACACAGAGCTAACGCTGAACTTTCTAATTAACTTGAAGTAAATCATTACAATTAATACGTGGTTCTCATCCTTGGCTGTTAGAAATCTGTAAAAATGTGAGAGAAATATCCTGCTCTCAAAAATTGTTTCATATAGTATAACGTTACTTAGCTTATTTTATATTATTTTATTTTTAAAAAATGGTTGAACTCTCATTTCTATTGGAGCAATTCAACATTTTTAAAACTTGTTTTAAAGCCATAGGGTGTCTTTAATAACATTCCCAATAACAAAGTTTGGGGAAGAGTATGCTAGATTGTTAATGGACTATAAAAACCATTTTTATATGATTTGTTTTACTAAAGTGCATTATTTGAAGTATCATATTTAGCTAATTACTGTAGGTACTGAGTATGAAAACTATTAGGTACATGAAATTAAGTAAATACAGCCAGTGGGAAGCAGAAAGGACTCCTACTTTCCTTCTTTAATATTTCAATAAACATAACTGAAGAATTTAAACAAATGGATAAACAAAATAGTATCTTCCTAGCTTGTCATTTGAAGTGTGATGTTATCTGATCTTAGGAAGTTCATTTTTGTCATATTTAATACACATGATTGGCAGTTTTTATAGAGTTTATGTTAATGCGTTAGCAGGTGGAATTAGGGTAGCAAACAGAAAAATCTCACAACAGTCTGTTTTAATCAAACTTCAGGAAAACGCATCAATTATTGGAAAGAAATGGAATTGCAAAGTCAAAAGTTTTGTGTCATACTTGACTTAAGCTCAGCATGTGAGAAGGATGCCCGTGGTTGATTATTAGACAGGATGGCAGAAGAAGCACAAAAAAAGAGATAGGAAACTTACGGGAAGGCATGGTAGACAACTCCCCAGCTGAGGTGCATAAACCTGCTGAGGCCTGCTCTGAGTATCCTGTCTAAGACAGACCTCTCTGGACCCTTCTCTGCTTAGGTCCAGTAGACACAAAGGGCTCTCTCACATATCGAATTACTTTCTAAGTTTTATTATACGGAGCCAGTTCCCATCATTTTCGACATATTCTTTTCATTTGGGTGTATTACATTAGATAATAAAGTTACTTTTATGTTCTATTAAAATATATATGAGACCTCTTCTCAATTCCTGATCTACAACTATTTCAGAGGACGAAAAAAGGGGCACACAGCATGAATCGCCAGTCATGCAGCTGGACAGCAAATGTCACAACAGAGCAAAGAGCTGAATAATGCATGTGTGCAGCAGAGTCAGTGTGGGAAGGAGTGACTGGAGTAAATGTCTTCCTGGATATGACGGCATGAACAGCTCCAAAGTGTTAGTAGGGATTTGCTGGGCAGGACTAAAGGAAGTACTTGCGTCTGTCCTACATATTTTACTTCTCCTGGAAAAGCATAAACAGGTTCAAATATGACAACAGAATGACATAAAATATAATGGAACTACAAGAAGTTTATGTGGCCTCTTCTCAAGTCAGTTTACTAATTTTTTTACAAGTTGTACAGTAATTAAAAGTACTTAATTATAAATACAGTATAATTATCCCAAATCTCAAAACGTCAGTATGCTTTACTAATTATCATTGATTTTATTTTATTTAAGACAGAGAAACACCAGTACTAATGACGTGAGTTGTTTCTAAGGGGGAAAAGTACCTACAGATCACATTCCAGGGATATACAAAAAGTGAGTAGTATAACCATTGAGTTCTAGGAGAATGTGTGGGAGAGCCTACTTAAATGTATTTAGCAAGGACTAAACTCCATAAATAGAAGGAAACTTAATAATGAGCGAGGGAAATTGTTGAAAAATTAAATAAAGCCAATTCCCAAAATTATTTTCATTAAATGCTACTAAATATGAGACAAATAAGCTATAGATAACTCCATTGTTTATGCGAATAACACAAAAAAGGTTTGGTGTTTGTTCATATTGAATATTTATTAGCTTTATGTTTGCTCTAGGAATACTGAGAGGTTATATATCACTGCGGTGTTTCAAAACAGTCATTTGGGAGTGAAGAAACGATTCAGTGGATAAACTGCATATTACTCATGAGGCTCTTAGTTTGAGGTCACAGAACCTTACAAATTCCAGATTCGGTAACACGAACCTATATTCTGAGTGTTCTTTAGGGAAAGGGGAGATGGATATTGGAAAGTCCCTGGAAGCCCTTTTGTTTCCCTTGCTCTTTAATTGCTTTCAGTATAAGGAATAATTTTCATATTTTATACATAAAAAACTAAAACTAAAAAATCAGTTCAGAAAACAAGGTAGGGTTTTTCAAGCTACCTGGGTCAGATTTGAAGTTTTGTTTTTTGTTTTTTTGTTTTTTTCTGTCTAAAAGCTTTAATTAAATTCATGCAATCTCAATCTTTGGAATTACTTACTTGGATGTGTTTGTTTAGCTTGTATCTCTTCATTAAGAAATGGGTAGAAAGATGGAAGCACTAATCATATATACAAGGGTCAAATATAAAGGAAATTTGTTTATACTTCATACATCTGCTATATAAGCAACACTAGCATATAGCATGTATTCAGAAAGATGTTTAGTACCTGGAACTGAGACAAACAAATGAAAACCTAACATGACATCAGGATACAAAAGGTACATTTGTGATTGCATTACACCTTGGTTTGTGTTACATAAAAAACTTGATGCAGAAATATAGAAAAGGGGTACACATCTCTGGTCCCTACATTCCTCCACATCCAACTTCACTGGCTTTACCCAGAAACATGATAGAGCCCCAGCTGCAGCCTCCCTTCGCCATTGTCCATGTTTCCTGTGGATCCATGCCTACCCTGCCTCCCTCCACCCACTCTTCACTGTGTCTCAAGCCCAAACTCAGGCAGATACCACCAGGTCCACCACAATGTGTACCTGCCAGAGAACCAGGAAGCCTGCCTGTCTGACTATATATCTTCAACTTCTCTCTTTTTTTTTTCCCCCAGAACTAATGCATATTTATCTCTAGAAATGCAATAGAATACCAGCTGATTCCTCCCTTCCCCTGCTCCACATCTCCTATGGATACCACAGAATATTCCCTCATAATCTCCTTTATCCCACTTGTCTCTATAAAACAGCCCCCAATTCAAGCTTATGACCCTACTTAACTGCAAGTCACACTTGCCAAAAAAAAAATACAACAACAACAAAACACAAAACCCCAAACAAACAAAAAACATAAACAAAAACAAAAAAAAAAAGTTTTGTTGTACCTTTTCCACTATCTGTTCCCCTAGGGCAAATCCATCAAATTCCTCCCCAACATGCAACATATCACCATGTGTAGCCTTCCGTCACACCTGACCACTTATTTTCTGGATCCCACAGGCTACTCCCTCCTAAACTCCTCCTCCACTCAGGGCTGCATCCCAGCCTTCAACATCATCAGGTGATTCATGTGAACATACCAGTCAAACAGGTTAGTAAAACAGGCAACACTCAGCCACCATAGTGTCTGAAAATCAAGAGATAAAGCAGAAACTAAGGAACAAAATATACATCCAAAACAGCAAAAAATTAAATAAAAACAAATCCAGAAACCAACACCTAAACCTGAAGTCACGCCAAAACCAGAAGCCTAGAATCCAGATTAAGAAAAAAGTCATTAACAACCAGGACAATATGACCCTGCTGAATCCAGTTGGAATATTTGCAATAGGCTTGAATATTCTTGAGTATTTTAACATAGGTGATGTACAAGATAAAAACTTTAAAGCTACCTATGTGAAGATGATATGGGTCCTTAATGAAGAAATAAATAATAATTTTAAAAAAATCCATAAACATACAAATAAACAATTGAAGGAAATGGATAAAATCTTTTAAAAGAAAATACAGACAATTAGAGAAATAAATAAATTCCTTAAAGAAATTGGTTTTGTGGGAGCCTAGGCAGCTTGGATGCTCACCTTACTAGACCTGGATGGAGGTGGGTGGTCCTTGGACTTCCCACAGGGCAGGGAACCCTGATT
The DNA here is from genome assembly GCF_014885135.2 of Alexandromys fortis. NCBI lineage: Eukaryota > Metazoa > Chordata > Mammalia > Rodentia > Cricetidae > Alexandromys > Alexandromys fortis. Next base: position 9,254,496 of record NW_026067927.1, read on the forward strand.
GCTCTTTGGGCTGACGAGGGAGGGGGACTTGATTAGGAGAGAGGAAGGGAAAGGGGAGGCAGCGGTGGGGAAGAGACAGAAATCTTTAATAAATAAATAAACAAATAAATAAATAAAAGAAAAAAAAGAAATTCAAGACCAAACAAACAGTTGAAGAAAACGAATAAAACTGTTCATGACATGAAAATGGAAATAGAAGCAATAAGAACAAAAACAAACTGAAGGAGTTTGGAAAATGAAAATTTACGGAATTAAAAAAAGAACTGCAGAAGTTTCACATAATAATAAAACCCTAAATAGACAGATCATAAAAGAATATTCAAAGATGCAAGGATAAAAGACACAAGTAGCATATAAAGGCAGGTCTGTCTATAAGAACTCCTCCTCACTTGACTTCTCAATGGAGAGTCTAAAAGTCAGAAGGGCTAGAATAAATGTGTTGTAGACTCAAAAAGACCACAGATGTGATGCCAGACTACTATACTAAAGAAAATTTTCAACAACCTTAGGTGGAAAAAATAAGATATACCACGATGAACTCAAATTTAAATAGTATTTAAGAATAAATCCAGTCTACAGTAGATTCTAGAAGAAAAACTAACTGTGACATAAGGAGGTTAACTACATCTATGAAAGCACAGCAAATAAATAATCTCACATCAACAAAGAAACACACACACTGCACACACACGTGCATGCAGCCACAACCACCACCACTGCCACCAGCAAAATAACATGAAATAACAATCACTGGTCACTGATATCTCTCAACATCAGTGGTCTCAGAGAATAACAAAGTGGATTTGAAAACAGGTCTGTCCTTCTGCATCCAAGAAACACACCTCACTATAAAGCACGCTTGGGGCTAACCTAGACCCTCTACATATATGTTACAATTTTGTAACTTGATGTAGGACTCTACACTTTGAGAACAGGGATGTCTCTGACATTGTTGCCTAATTTAGTGATCCATTTCTCCTGCTGCATTGCCTGAACCTTAGTGGCAGGGGAGCGTGTGGTCTCACTGCAGCTTGGTATACCATGCCTGACTGATATCCGTGAGATACCTGCCTGTATCTGGAGAGAAACAGTGGAGGAAGAGTGGATGTAGCAGGAGGTGGGAGAGAGGGAAGGTGGAGGACCTGGAAAGAAGGGAGAAAGGAGAAGCTTTCGTTTGGATGCAAAAGCAAGAAAATTTAAAATTATTAAACATAATATAATAGATTATATATGAGCCTTGTCCAAAGGCTCCACCCTGCACAGGCTTTCATAGATTCCAGCAATGTAGCATGCTATGATCCAATAACCAACAGATTCACAAATATTTTCATGTTACTTCCTTATTTGTCACAGTACCTGCTTCATATTCACATTGGACATTTCGTGCATTTTCTGCTGACAACTTGTATACGTGTAATTAAAAGCAAAGTTCACCTTCTAAAATACTAAACAACTCAATGGTGTGGGTAATTGTATATGGCTGAGAAGCACACTAGCAACTTGGTGTGTGTTTGACAGGAGGCTGGAGGTGTCAAATAATGGCAACTGAAGTGACCGCTGCTCCCAAGCTATTGTTTGTCTAACAGTTTCAAATTCAGCTCCTCTCTTCTCCAACCACAACTGAAGGCCAAAATCATTCAATTTCTATGTTGTGCTTACCCTTTGGTCTCGTGAGGGTGGGGCAAGTCTTCTCGAAAACAGGCACAGCCATATGTTCAGCAAGAGAAGCTGGGCAAAGGGCAAATCTAAAGAATTTGTAGCATTTAATCAGGAGATGGCTTATTTTAGTGTTTTGACTTTTAAAGTGCAAATTTGCATCAAGAAATCCCATTTGTACTTAATTGGGGCGTGGAGTTCCTCCGAGCTCTTGGCAGCTGTTGGACATTTGGCCTCTATCTGAGAGTGAGCTTTGAGCTTTGCTTTTTTTTTTTTTTCTGAGCAAGTCAGATTGACAGTGTGTCTCCAGAAAAGCCCTGACCTGCCTCCAGCTGGGTGATAAATAATTAAGATGTTGGGAGAGATACAGAGACAGTAGCTTCCCCTGATCCCATCAAATGCCAGTGGGCTTTCAGTTCCTAAGGCTCGGAGAGTGTTCTTTTTTGATGACTCAAGCTCGAGAGAGGATCAGTAGGAAGAAAAGCAATTACACTCATTGTGTAACTTAATGACACAACCGAATGTGCAACTAAGTGGATGGGAATATATGTGGGTTATTAAAGCAAGATTATAGATCGGAAGAAAGCAATAACCAACTTTTAAACATTTATGACAATATTTAACAAGCTAATATTAAGCAGACTTTTAAGGAGGTTCAAGTAACTTCAAGGAATAAATAGAATTAACCAAAAAGAAACAGCAGTCTCAAAGAGTATCAGTCCAATCAATCTTTTTCTCATTTTGTAATAATTTATTTGTATTATTCCTGCGAACATATGTGTTTATTTCTGTTTGATGTATTGGAACTCATTACCGAAGAGCTCTTTCTAAATATCCTTTGAAATATTTATATGACTTACAGCCTTACAAAAATATTGTTTGTAAATTGGCATTTATTTTATTCTTTTCATTTTCTGTACCAAGTCATAGCAAACTCTAGTCTCTGAATCTGAATGTGTTTCTGTCAGTCAGAGCAGACAAAAGGTCTCAGGGTTTTGCAGTCCCCATCTGTGCCAGAAAGCTGACATTTGGAACACAATGATGCTTTTGCTTTTGTATGTTGTTTTGTTTTTCTTCATTTTCTTTGTGTGTGTGTTCTTTTTTTTTTTTTTTTTTTTTTTTTTAGAAACAGTCACACTATGTATGGTACACAAGCATGGACTTGATTTATCCTTCATTGACTTCAGATACACAGAGATCCTTTCATATTAGGCTATCAAGTTCTGAAATATCAGACATGACTCACCAACTTAGTATAGAGTATTGTTCCCAACACATATGTTTAACCTGTAAGGAGGGGTACTCTAGAGTCATATATTTTTAAATATTTTTGAATGATTGAACGATACTAGCTATATATCAAAATTCAATATTTTATCATCTAAAGTATAGAAATCAATGGCTTGAAGGTTGCTTAGATTGTTTGGTGTGGTCCCACCCTCTCATACCTCAAAAACCCATATTTGCTAACAGTGTTACTATGTACCCATTAGACAATAGCTCCAAATTGCCTTTTCTTCTCAGCTCCGAGCAATTCGCCACTAGGATTTCTGTATTCATCATTTCAATCACATAGAAGTGGAAATGGAAATAATTTGTACTGTCAGAAGTGGCTTATTTCAACACAACACACATCTCTCTTTCAAAAGTAAGAAATGGTTTACTCTGAGTCCAATGTGAATGACCACAGCCTACCACCACGGAGCAAGTTTCCATAAATGGCATATCACACAGTCCAAGTTGTTACAAAAACTGTTGTAGTCATAGAACAGCAATAACAAAGGCATAAGCCAATACATTTTCCAAATATGATATTGGAACATTTAATGACAGGGTACTGAAATCAGAGGACTGTGATACAGGCTTCAATATTAATATTAATTATGTTTAGCATTTGTGTCCATGGGAACTGGGTTCTACTAAGTCAATACATGCCAAGGGTGTTTATTTGATATTTAAAAGTAAGTAAGATCAGATACAAAGGAATGTGTTGAATATAAATGCACTAGTAAAAATTTGATGTAATTATGACTTTCTCTCAGCAACCTTCAACAATCAGGATCAAGTTACTATCTCTCAATCACTCTGCAGAGTCTTCCATAAAGATGCTCCTTTTTTAGGGAACTTCAGATCGAACACAACACAATCCATTCAAGTCCCTCATTTGTAGTTTGCATTTCTAAGCTGACTAACACTGTATCAAACCCATGCACATTTGTTCTCAGGCATCCATCTGCTGATAGCCCTGTTATTTCAACCTCTGCTAACTGTAAAAAAAAAAAAAATCTTCTCTGAAGAAGAATGTGTAAATATGAGTAACTGATCACAAATGTTGTTTGTGCATTTTAGGGTATATACCCAAAATCAGACTTGCTACAACATATTGATATTCCTTGTTTAATTTCTTGAGAAACTGCCAGCTTGCTTGCTTGCTTACCCAGGCCCATTTCTCACTCTTACCTGAAATGTACCTGGCATTCCCTCTACTGGATCCTGCAGTTTGTGTCACCTTGTCCTTTGTTTTAACAACAATCCTCATAACCAAATGAAGTGACAGATGATTGTGGTTTTGGTCTGCATTCCCGTAATGACCAATTCAATTGAACACATTCTTAATGTGCATATTGGTTGTTTATTAATCTTTGAATTTTGAAATTATTTAATGATTATTTTAATGGCTAGGTATTTTACAAGGTTTGAGATTTGATTTATTTTTATTTTATCTTAAGTGAAGAAGCCAGTAAAAGATGTTGGATCTCAAGAAACTTCAATTAATGACAATTAGAACAACCTGTGGATCCTGAGAATCAACTAAACCCATCTTAGAAGGATAAATAAATAGACTTAATCACTGAGCCATATCTCCATCACCGAAGATGCTGTGTTTTGTTTCTTTTTAAACTACTTCTAATACTTAAATTTTATTCTTAGATGATTTCCTTTACATTCACCCTTCTTTGTTTATTTAGATTTTGTAATTTTGTTTTTTCCTGTTTTAGTGTTTATTATTAAATTTTTATATGATTTCGTATCTTCTGCGACAAAAGGAACAGAGCACAAAGATATAAGAAACAACTGAAATTTACTCATTCACACACTCAGAAATTTCATTAAAAGACAAACCTGAAAGCCATAATAACTATGCAAAGGAACTATGTGCAAACCTGTGCAGGCCAGTGACTGCTGCCATAGTCTCTACGAGTTCATGTGTGCATTTGTACTGTAGTATTTAAAAGGTTTTTTTTTTCCCCTGTGTCTTCTATCCACTCTGCTTTTACACTCTTTATGCCTACTCTTTCGTGGGTATCTCTCAGCTATGAGAGAGATTTGATGGAGACATCCCATTTTCCACTAACAATTGCAAGGCCTTTCATTCTATGCATAATGTCTGGCTGTGCATGTCTGTGTCTATTCTCATCTGCTGACAGGGCCCATAGGCTTGGATCCATTCTACCTTGACTAAAGGTCATAGAGTTGGAAGTTATTTCTATTCCTTCAAGGTTATTGTCAACAGTTCAGATAACAGGTATGTCTAATATCCAGAGCTAGTATTTTAGGAATTAAGAAGTAGATTGGTTTCTACCTTGAACAAAAATCTCAGGAGCCGCTGGGAGGTGGTGGCGCACACCTTTAATCCCAGCACTCGGGAGGCAGAGGCAGGTGAATCTCTGTGAGTTCGAGACCAGCCTGGTCTACAGAGCTAGTTCCAGGACAGGCTCCAAAGCCACAGAGAAACCCTGTCTCGAAAAACCAAAAAAAAAAAAAAAAAAAAAAAAAAAAAATCTCAGGAGCCAACTAGGTTCCTCCTCCCTGAGGGAGATAACTATGGATTCCACCCAGGGAGTGGTTTGCCTATAAAATGTTTTTCGTCTAGGGTGTGAGTGTTATTTGTCTTGTTCTGGCAACAGTATGTTTAACTAAGTGTGTAGCCTGTAATTCTTCGCCTGGTCTGTTCATTCCTTTTATCATGTGAATGTAGTTATCTTACTCTTACCTTTCGGGGTTGGGATATTTAAGCAAATGGAAATTAAATGCACGTGGTTTTCAGTATTCACTGGAACTCTTTCCCTATACTACCTTATGCTTCTGTTTTATTATTTTCATTAACGTCTGTGTTCTCTTTATTTGTTTTCTAATTCCTATGCCCTGGTAAGTGATATTCCTGTTGAAGCTGGTCTCTGAAAATCTGCTACAGGAGGAAGCTTCTCTGATGATGGCCGAGGGAGGCACTGATCTTATTGTATTGCTATATTTGGGTACTTATTTGTTGGTTTTATAAAATAGTAGTATTTGAGTTTATTCTAAGTTCCTGGACTACCTAGTGCCAGGGTCTTAGTAACCAAGCAGTGTTTCATATGTGTTCCCTCTCCCTGAGTGGGCTGTAAGTCTAATTAGATATGAGTTGTCTACTCCCGTGAATTCTGTGCCAGCATTGTCCTAGAATATCTTTCAGGCAGCACACCATTATATATCAAAAAGGGTTTGTATTTACATTTCTGTTTTGGTTGTGTGAAGAGTAACTTCCTGAAAAAAAAAAGACACTAGAAAATAGGGATGAGGGCTCTATGTAGTCACCAGCTCCATTTCTCTATGCTCAATTAGCTGTGCAGGTGTTATGTTCAGCAATGGGGCATTGCCATTAGTTTGTGGAGACCAAGCTTTAGTCTTAGCTACAGCCTGGATTGTTTGGGGACTCAGCCTCTGCCACCACCACAGAAACACTTGCTCAACCACTTTAATTGCTTCTCTATTCATCATAGCCAGAAACTAGAAACAGCCTATATGCCCCTCTAAAGAAGGATGACTAAAGAAAATGTGGTATATATACACAATGAAATAGTACTCATCTGCTAAAAAAAAGATGAAATTATGGAAATCACAGATAAATAGATAGAACTAGAAAATCATCATCCTGAGTGAGGTAACACAGACACAGAAAAACAAATAGTGAGTGTATTTGCTTATATATGTACATTAGCTCTTAATTCAATGATAAGTCATGTAAAATTCTTAGAAATAGAGTAAGGAACTAGGAGGGAGCAGAAAGATTTCTCTAGGAAAGCAAAGTAGGTTGGGCAGTTTTGAACTAATGGAGGCAGGGACAGGAATGGACATATCAATTGGGGAGAAGAAAAGCCAGGGAAAACAGAGGGAAGATGGAGGAGAGACAGCTGAAAGCAAGTGTCATTTGAGAGGTAGGATAAAAACTTCACACAACAAAAGCTTAAGAAAATATATACATACATGAAGGTGATCTAAATGAAGTCATCAAATAATGGAGAAAACAGATTTGTAATATTTCTTGTCACCAAATGAAGCTTTTAGTACCATCAATGAATTGCAAATAATTGAGTTGTTGGGTCGTACACCTGGAAAGATCCGTCGTCCTTATGAGCTAGCCTCTTTGGTATAGGAAGGCCCTCTGTTTGCAAACAACCAAAATAGAAATGTAAACATAAACCTTTTGATCTTCAATTTTGACCTGCCTGCAAGATATGCTATGACAATGGTGGCAAAAAGTCTGTCAGAGAAACCCACCAATAAATCACTTGGGTCACTTCTAGCTCCCCCAAGGAAACAACAGAACTCATATTTGATGCTTCTTGGTTGACTAGGAACATGATAGTTGTTAGACCAGGGACCTAGCGGAAAATCAAATATTACTGCTTTATTAAAGGCACAGAATCATTAAATGGCTTCTAATTCTTGTCTGCTATAATCATGAATCAATGCCTTGTTCAGTCTTCATCAGAGAAGCTTTCTCCTGCAAAGGATGAGAGACAGAGAGACCCACAGCCGGACATTATGTAGAGTGAGGGAGATCTTATAATGCTTAGTGTTAAATGGGCTGTCTCCATTAAATCCCTCTCCTCAGGGCAAGAAAGCCCTGTAAAAGAGGAGGCAAAAAGAATATAAGAGCCAGAGGGAATGGAAGACACCAAGGGTACAAGGCCTGCTAAAAGGTGATGGTACAAAAGCACATGTGAACTTACAGAGATTAGCAGTTGCTGTGCCGTGCAACAGATGGTATCCTCCAGCTGGAAGGACAAGTGGACATATACCCCATCCCTAAGTCAGAATCTATCTATCTGCAGTTGATACCCACTTGCAAATGAAACTTTGGTTTTCTCCAAGGGAGCCTCACTGTGAAAACAAAACCCTATGGAGAGTAGGATGCATGCCATGCACAGTCATAGATGACGAACAGAAAATGAACTCAGTGACGCCTTGGGAGTTTTTTTTTTTTTTCTCACAATGCCATGTAAAGACTTTTTCTTTTTCTTTTGTAAAACTTTATCTCTCATCCTTTCATTTTTATTTTTCAGTCTCCCCCACTCCCTCTCTTCCAGCCTACAGTTCCTTTGTATACACATTATGGTTTTGTGTTTTTATGTGATCCCTTAATATGTGAAAAAGTGGGTATCCGAACCTGTATCTGGTTTTTGTGGCTATTCTTGCATTCTTGTCATTCTTTTTGTTTTGATTTATTTTATATTTCATTTTATTCTATTTTTGATCTTTAGAAGCCTGTTTGTTTTTTTTTTTAGTGAAATAGAATCCTGTTTGTTTTTCAAGGAAAGACAGAAAGGGGACACATTGGCTTGGAAAAGGAAATGGGATAGTTACTGAGAAAAGCAGAGGGAGAAGGATCCATGGTCAGGATATATTATATGAAAAAAAAATCTATTTTCAAAAAAGAGGGAAAAGGTTTTTTTTTCTGTTTTGTCTAGAATGGCCTTTAGTAAGTAAGGCAGCAAATATTTGGTAAGCTTTAGAAATTTCACATTAAAAGTTCAGGTAAAAAGGCATGTTTCATATGTGTAAAGAATCTAATTAATGCAGGAGTGTGTTCATTGTAAAGAAAATTAACTCTTCTGAAGCACACTTTTACACCTGTCTCTGACCGATGACACAGGTGAAAGTCCCTTTAGAGAAAAGTGGTTTCACGTCACTCAAAAGACCTACCACAGAAGTATTCTTGAACATTAGGTCATCTCTCTGAAGGCTACATTTCTGTAGAAGAACGTGCATCTCAAAGGACTACTGATAAAGAATTAACTCAGAATATTATGGGATAGTGTCATTACATTTACCTTCTTAAAGAAGAACAAAGATTCCGTTAAAGGATTTTTTTACCAAGGCTGTTCACACATGGAGAATGATGAAGCGTGTATACTTTATGTGACTATTGAGATAGGAAATACTTCCATATTTTTCTAAACCCCAGTGTGATGTGGAATTCCCCTCCGTATGCGGTGATTAATAAAGAAACTGTCTTGAGCCTATAGCAGAGCAGGGCAGAAGAGAGCTAGGCGGGGAAAACCAAACTGAATCCTGGGAGAAGGAAGGAGGAGTTAGAGAGAGTCCATCTAGCCTCGCCAGACACAGATGCTGGAACTTTACCTGGTAAGCCACAGCCTGGTGACAATACACGGATTAATTTCTAGAAATGGGTTAAATTAATATATAAGAGTTCTCCAATAAGAAGAGCTAATGGGCCAGGTAGTGTTTTAAATAATACAGTTTATGTGTGATTATTTCAGGAGTCTGCGGAGCCAGAAAACGAACAAGCGGCCTCCTTACAACACCTGTGTTTCAATTATCAGATTAAGGTACAAGTGAAACATTTTGTAATAAGCATCCTTTGTAGCTTTGCTATGCACTTCTAAAAGGCTCAGCTGATGATCTTTTGGAAAGAGGCTCTTTTGTCTCTAAACTTAGGCATAACAACAGATTCTGAGAAAAGATAAATTTGGCTAGTGTTTTGCTTAACTCTTAGAATTCTGTTTTCAATTATAAGGGAGTATATCTTCACATTTACTAGGATAATGTGCTGTTCTTGAGACTGCTTCTCTTACTAGGCCCTTAATGATTTTATTACTCAAAAGGTCAGTTGGACAATCTTAAGGAAATCGTTGAATCCACTGTTCCACTATTGTCTCTGATGGTTAGGACTTGTATGCTTCACTTCTCCCAGCAACTGTTCTTTCGTGGTGGTTGCAGAAGTAGTGAATAATCGTGGTAGGCTGCAAATCTGGCATGTTCTGGGTGCATTCAGTTTGCTTACTTATTTAATGAGCTCTGCTGAAAAGTTAATGTCCTCTTCACTTTTCTAAAGAGGTCCATGGATACCAATCATCTCTCCATTACTTCTATCATGCTTTTAATTTCATATTTTATTTTACATACCTGCCACACTTTCCCCTCCCTCCTCTCTTCCTGCCGCCACTCTGCACATCCTTCCTACACCTTCTCCTTCCACCCCTCTTCTGTCTCCATTTAAATGGGCTAAGGTCTTCCTTGGGAATCAGCAAATCATGGCATATCAAGTTGAGGCAGGACCAAGCTCCTTCTCTGCAAAAGGCTGGACAAGGCATCCCACCACAGGGAATAGTTCCAAAGAGCCAGCTAATGCATCTGGGACTAGTCCTGGTTCCAGCCCCACAGGAAACCAAGTTACACAATTGTTACCCAGATGCAGAAGGTCTAGATAGGTCCTCTGTGAGTTCCCTACCTGTGCACCCAGAGTTCATGAGCTTATGCCAGTTGTCTCTGTGGGTTTCCCAAAACAGACATGTGGATCAATGGAATCAAATCTAAGACCCTGACCTAGATCCACACACCTATGAAATTCTGTCATGTTTTTAGTGGGCTGCCCTATCTGCTATTTTGGGAGTCACATGAGGAGTCTATATGTAGATCAGAGTAATAGAATTTGCATACTTCTGTCCTGTTACTGTGAATTCTAACTTTTCTGTGCTTTGGCCAAATTCTTTTACATATATCTATCATAATATCGCCTGTCTGGGTATTTTTTTAACTAAAATATTTACAGTGAACTGGGTAGAGCTTGTTAAGAATTGAAAAAGATTGTCACAATAACATTTTCTGTGTCAACATGAACCAATGACTATTCATCTCAGATAATGGAAACAAAAAAAAATAACTAAAGAGGAGTCTAATAAATTCTAAATGAGCCAAGAATTTATTGAGTTTGATGAGAACCAAAGACAGAAACTGGTCAGGCAGTGCAGCGATCCTAAAATAGCAGTCCTTGCTGTGTGTAGGGGTTGGGGCAGGAATGCTGGAAGAGAGTTCTGTTTTCTGTTTTTTCTTGGGCACTGGGTTGCCCAGCTTATCTTCTTACACATTCCTTACCCCAATTTCTGCCATAAGCTATTAAATGTCCTAAATGAAACTTAGTTTTCGTGGATTCCTTTTGGTATACAAGAATTCTGGTATCCCTTTCTCCTTCCCTCCTCCAGCCCCTCTGTGTGTGTATCCTTCTTTCTTTTCTGCCTTCTCTCTTCTCCCTCTCCCTCTCTCTTCAACTTCTACCATACAAATTTATAGTAAATTCCTCTTTAAAACACATCTCCCAGATTGTATTAACTCCATTCACCAAGTTTATGAGACAAGAACACTCATGACCAAAAATTAATGTGAACTGAGTTAATTTTTAAAGGTTGGAGTGTACATACTTCACAATTTGGTTATGCTTTGTGCCTCCTACATGAGACTGGAGTATCAAGGGAAGCACGGGGGTTCAGTAAACAACATCAGGAAGAGTTAGGGAGGAACAATAACCTAAAGTACAAACGCTAATTTAACCCCCCAAAAAATGCTGTCAATGAAAATTACAAACAATGACAATTTGTATCTGAGTTTTCCCTCAAAACAGTAGAAATTTCTTCACTCATGCCTAATGCTTGTTGCTTCTTGCTGTATAGAAAGGGGGAGTTCAGAAACAATCCTTTGCCACAGCCTTACAAGTCCATCTCTGCCGTCTCTGAATGTGGTCTCAGATAGCTGATATGCTTTCTGTGCACCATGAAAATTTATTTTTTTAAATCTTTATTTTTTTTCCTGGAATAAAGTTTGCTTCTGGTTTAATAGACTTTGATGGTTTGTCCCACATCTTTGTGTGACCCTCATGGACCAAACAATTCCATTTGATAGAAATTGTGTGACTATTGTTCAGGACTACATTTTATCTTATTGATAAAGTTCAACATATTTTCATTTTATTTCCTATTGCTAGGCATCTTAATATATTAATGTTAATAAATTTTAAATAATCTATTAATAAGTATTAGATATTTGGAAAATTTTAATTTCCTATGAAAATAATTCCCAAACACTGATCTCCATTATGGATTAGAGTATGAGGATTTCATTTATCTCCCACTGTAGTTAGCTGATCTCCAAAAATGTTTACTATGTAGTATTTGTTTCAAGTTTCATTGACTGAAGGAAAGAATAAGCGTATCATGTTTATAAATACCTCCATGACATGACTTCTTTCTTATAGCCATGTCTAGACAAGAATATGACTAGACATTAAGCTATAAAAAGCATAAGCAGTTATTAATTTAGCATACCAATATGTTATGACCCCTGGAACACCACTGGTTGCTCTTAATTGCATTTGATTATTGGGTGGATGCCAAATCTTTGGGAGCAGAGCTTCTAATATTAGCAGTGGAGAAGCAGGGAACTATCAGATGCTTTGGCTCTAGAATACATAGTAAGGCTGAATTTAATTTAGACTGAAAATGGTGTTCAAAACCATTGGCATATATGAACATGGCCTGTAATCAGATAACTTCAGATAGTAGCAATCTACCAGATCTCTATTACAAATGGTTGAGACAATATAAAATTCAAGTTTTAAACCTATAGCAACCTTTCATCGTACCATTGAATCATATAATTATTGCCTTTGATCTCTCTCTCTCTCTATCTATACACACACACACACACACTTACTAATTTCAATCTGACAAGTACAAATATGGTGTGATATTCCTTCATACACCTATGTATTATTTCTTGTCTTGATTATGTGAAATGTCTGTGACATACTGAGCACCATTCTGAGGATAGATGAGGAGAACATTAAAGTATGGTTTTCTGACTTCATCTCAGTTCAGCATCAGTGGTATTGGAGCTTAAATCATGAGAATTGACTGGTTCTTATTTAAAATAAACTATTTTCCAGATAGTTGGCATTAGGAAAAATTAAAATTTGTGAATTGAGAAACTCCATGATAGATATATTTCTAAGTATATCCAACAGTATTATAAAAGGTGGCTTAGAAGCGAGCAAGTAAACAGAACAGGAAGATAGAAGGTATTTATAAAGGCATGCATAAGACAACTGTATTAATGACTAGGAGATAGCTCAGATGGTAAAATACTTTCTCCACAAACATAACAACTTCAGTTTATATTCTCTGCATCCATGTGAAAAGACTGATATGGTGGCTGTAATCCAAGGTCTGGGAAAGTAGAGACAACAGGTTCTGTTGGTTTGCTATCAGCTAATAGTGCTTAATTCATTAGTTCCAGGTTCGTAAGTCATATTGCCTCAAAAAGAACAGGGTGCAGAATGGCAGACGAGCACTCCGATCATGAACTTCAGTCTTCACAAGCATGCGCACACACCTAAGTTCACACCCTTACACAAACTTGCATATGCACGCATGAGTGCACATATTCACACATGCGTGCACACACAAATAGGAAAATACACACAGGTACAGTGAACACTCAGAAAATCAACAGCCAACTAAAATACTTTATAAAATAAATGTGTGTAAAACTCAATAACAAATGTGTTCATTTAATCACATCTATTACAACCTTGTTATTTTGAAATAACACAGTATAGGAATTGAAGTGATACCTACTTTAATAACCATGGCACGAGGCTGTTATTCCCCTTCTTATAGTCATCACTTTGGGAGTTGGTACTTTTACTTGTGAAAATACCAATTATTATAAGTATATCAGAATTCATACATTTCTCTTTACTTTTATTACTGATATTAATAATGGAAACTCATTTTCTACAAATAAATTCTTATTGCTTCTCCACATTTACTCTGAGCATAACAAATTTATGTGTTACTTCAGTTAATTGAAATACAAACATTATTCATACTATATACTAAGTGGTTGCCTCTTACACACCAGCATCTTCAACTGGATTTTTTTAGGAGATCCAAACTCCTAAAAAATAATAAATTATTAAGGTCAGAAAGATATCTTTAGCACACAGATATAGTGTTTGACCCAGCTATCACAAAGTTTTGAAGTATTCATAAACAGAATACTTTGTGAACTGGGAAGATTGCTCATAAGGTATAGTTCTTGTTATATAAGAAGAAAGATCTGAGTTTGGATACCTGTATCAATCTACATATGCTTATGTACCCACACCCACACACATGTACCCACATTCATAAATACATAATATAAAAACATGCAGCATACACACATGAATACAGTACATTGGACTGTCTGTAAAATGAGAACTGTGAGTTCAGGTGCCACTGAACAACTCTGAATATATTCCATTGAAATAGGAACACACAGATTAATAACAATATAATTGCAACCACAATGTGTCATCAATACTGTCAACTATGTTTTGTTTGGAGAATTAAATTAATTGCTCTGAGTTTATTTGGTTTGGAAATATATGTGAAACAACTTTGCAACGATTGCTTCTTACGCAATGGTTAAAAGTTGATAATGATTATCTCACAAAGCCTAGTGTAGAAGCACAACTGAGGAAACTGTGAAAGGTGAACATCAACTCTGCTCAGATTGGGTTTTCAATCTGGAAACTCATTAGATTCAGTGCTTTTGTTTGAACAGCTGTTAATCTGCAAATAAATTCAGTGTCAGTGTTTATATTAAATATTTAGACACAATGTGTATTATTTAATTCAATGAAAAGTATCCATATCCACCCAATTTTGCATGTATTTACTTTAAAATATATCCAAAAGGTTACAATCAAGTTTTTGCTTTATTTGTTTTCCCATATTAAGATTGTGTAGTTACAAAAGAGAGGAAAAAAATTTCTAGATGCCAGTAGATGGTTGGCAAGTGAATGGTTATGATTCTGCAATGAAATATTTTCTTTGACATGAAATCAGAGAAACTATATTTGCCAAAAAGTTCCTTGCAATGAGTTAAGGACATAGAAGGCTGTTCCCAGTATTTACTAAATAATGTGTACTAAGAGATGAATTTTATATTTCAAATTTGTTTTGATTGTATTCATCAGAAGAATGTAATACATTTGATTTTTCTTAGTGATATTCTACATGCTGTGTGTATGGTGATAGTCTATATGTCGTGTGTGTGTGCATGTGTGTGTATGTGTGTGTCTGTGTGTGTGTCTGTGTGTGTGTGTCTGTGTTTCACTGATCCTAAAAAGAAACATGTAGACATAGAAAGTCTTCTTTCTTGCTCATCACAGTTTTCTTGCTAAAGTCCTGCTATAACATTGAATATTTATAATCATTTTCAAAATGAAACACATCCTTAGAATTTGTTATACCAAACAAATGACTACAAATTCCATTTGAACTGTTCAGTCTGATGTATGTAGGCTTGGGTATTGAATAGGCAATGGAAACTTTGTCATGTTGTATACACCTCTAAATTACACTTTGTCTTCCATGGTTGGGAGGAGGGAAAACGTTTGGAAAGAAGAGAGGGATGTAGATATATCTACTAAAGCTTGTGGTGCGGTTTTAAGAAGGTAATATAATGTATTATACTGCAAGTAATGGCTAGCTTCTAGAGAATAATTTCTGTATTCTGAGCACTTGCTACTCTGCCAGATAAGCAGGACTTCACTCTCAGCATACACATGATGATTCACAGCTGTCTGAAACTCCAGTTATGAGGGAGCATCTTCTATCTTCTTGACTTTATAGGCATGCAAAAGTGGTTCCAATACACACAGGTAAAGCATCTGTGAACACATAAAACAATGATTAAAAAATAGATTGTGAGCTTCCTTCAGTTCATAAGGCTCTGGTCCAGGGTAATTTTGCTTATGCCAATGAATCAGTTGACTAACAACAACCTATCCCTTAAAAACAAAGCACTGTGTAACCCCCTGATTAAGGAGCACGCATAGGTGAAGCTTCATTTTATGTTTTGTCATGTTCTACTGTACTCACTTAGTGCTAGGAAAGAAATCCTCAAGGAATCACGTGATCATTTTGGAAGATCTTCCAATGGAGGGTATGATACAATAGCCTGTTTGGATATAATTATGAGTTCAAGGGTTTCTCTGTAGATGTGGCGATTTGGCATCAAGGAGCCGAATGTGTGATGAGAAGTGGAATACTTACCTTGGACTTTGGCTTGTTTCTTAATATCTCTGATCTTTCTTGAGTAGCTTCTAGGACAAGGCTTTATTTGGCTGTGTTACAGTTTCTACAAGTAATTTTTATTATATTTATCATAAAAATCTCAAAAGAAAAATTAATGATGTTATGGACCAAACAATTCTTCAAAAATTATTACAATTCTTTTAATTATATGATAAATATTTTAAACTGCTATCCACATCTGTGTTTGTTTTTATCATTCTTTATAAACTCTATGAAATAGTTCATAGTAAATTTAATACAGGGTAAATAATAAAAACTTAAATTGTTCTTACTGCTGAGTTAATAGTGTATCTTCAATGCTGGCATTTGGGAGGATTTCAACATTCCACACTTGGGAAGAATAATGTGGGAGATGGATTAGAAGATAATTACAGGGATATCTGGCATTTGTATTATACTTCATAGTTTTGTAGAACAGGTATAAAATACATTGCATTATTTGGTTACTGTTTTATTTCATTGTGTCAATAGTGTTCATTGAGTCACATGATCCATTTGCCTAGTAGTAGAGAAAAAAAATGTTCAGTTCTTTTCAATTTGACTGTCATCCAGTTTTTAGTTTCTTCCATAAAAGAATCTTTGACATAAACTTATTCCTTGAATAATTATGACAGAATATATTAAATTTGAAATAGTATTTAGCAATAGAGATCAGGTGAGAGGTCCTCCGGACAGTAGGCAGCAAAACAAGCAGATTAATAGTTAAGAGTGAGGTTAGTCTGGAGTAGATTCAGAATCTAGGACAAGTGGAGAGAGAGCAATAGAGAGAAGCAGGCAGTAGCAGAAAAACTTTTATAAAGGAAATATGGGGGAAAGTGCTCTACTTAATGAATAGGAATGAGAAATAGGCAAACAGAACCAGAGCAGGGAAGGAAGGAGAAGAGATAGACAGGATGATAAAGGAGAAGGGAGATAAATTTGGAAAAATCCATGAGTGAGATAGTAAGAATGGGGACTCAGATAAATGAAAGGAGGAGGACTAGAAAATGTTGATAGGGTTTAATAAATGAAAACAAGGTTATAGAGAAAAGAAGTTAGATTAAAAGTAGAATTCAGTGCTAGAACATCCAGAAAATGCAGTCATATTCAGTTTTTGGACATTCTCTAACCGTGTGAAAGAGTTGTAGTAGTCAACACGGCAGTGCCATGATAGAGCGTTTGAAGTGTAGTTTCACATTGGAATGATAAGACTTAACATTTGAGGCTTCAAATGTGACAGTGAGGGGTGGCACAGAAAGGATATAGCAGAAACACAGAATCAATACGGGATTATTACACAAAGAGTGGCAAACTGAAAAATTATGAAGTGGCAGTAATGTATATTAAAGCAAGAACTCTAAAACAGACTTGAAGGAGAACTCATAACATGAATCAACAACTGAGGTGTACTTAACAGAATTATAGTAAACAAGAGGGGATAGGCAGATGCAGTTTAGCTAGACATGTCTGAGGGCATATCAGCAGAGGCACAAAGAAGCACACTGTTTGATCTACAAGAAATAAGGATGAAAAGTTTGGAGCACAGAATCTAAATGAGAGGTGGGAAGGGGGATCCTCAAGGTCTGTGGTTATAACGAGAGGTCTGCTCAGCATCATTAGGCATGAAGCAAAGCAAATCAAAACCTCAGTAGGTACCACTTCACAGATACAAGGATGGCTGTAATTGGAAATAAAATAAAATAGTAAGTGTTAAGAGGATGCAGAGATGAGAGAACATTTGCACACTGTTGGTGGGGAATGTAAAAAGACTTCAGCTGCTGTGCAAAACAATTTAACAGTTCCTCAAAAAGATTAACACATCTAAGTGCAAGCAAAAGTAAATTGAAAGCAGATATTCATTTACCTATGTATTCATAGTATCAGAATTAGTTACAATTGTGGAAAGTAGGATCAAATATTAAATTGTTAGGGGGATTTATAGATAAACAAATTGTAGTACACACACACTCATATATATATATATATATAGAAACATATACGTATATACATACATACTGTCCTTGGCCATGAAAGAAGACATTGTACTGATATCCTTAAGTTCAAATTGATCTCAAATCTACTATGCTCCAGAAAAGAAGCCAGACACAAAATGTGATGTATGATATCATCATATAAAGGAAGCATCCAAAACTATTAAAGCCACACAAACAGAAAGAAGCTCAACCTTGTCTAGGAGCTATGAAAATGGGAAGAAATAAAGAACAATTGTTAACCAAAGCACCTCTTCGAGTGATTATCCTGCTTTCGGATTAGATAGAGGCAATAACCACACAACACTGTGCATGATAATAAAATAAATGAAACTAAATAAAGTAATAGACATTAAATTTACCATTGCAGGTTCAATTGATGTTATTTCAATCTCAACTTTAAAGCAGTGAAAATGGAAATGGATTAGGTTTAAGGTAGTAAGGAGGTCTGAAGGAGAGAAGTAATTAAAAGTAAGAGAGGCAAGAAGAAAGATAAGGACAGAGGCAGCGAAAGAGGAAGTAAAATAGAATGATGACAGATGATTCAAGTGTTTTGGGGGAAAACGAATGGCAGTCAACAACAGAAAGAAAGGATTATACTAGTTAAAGAGAACGGCTTAAGAAATTGGCAGCAATAAACATGAAATATAAATAAGGAAGAAGCCTAAAGCATTATTCAGGAAGTGAGAAGATGGAATTCATTTCAATAACTATTCAAAGGGCAAAGCCATCTTTACTTGATGCCAGCTAAGGGGTGCACTTAGCCAGGAACATATGATTGCTGGAAGCACAGCACTTCAGAGGAAAGACAATACATTCTGTATATACAGGTCTGAATTTCCCAGAGTGAAAGTTGACAAGAAGTCTGAGTTTGAAATGTATATTTGGTACTTATAACTTTATGATGGGCTGTTTAAATCCTGGCATCATAAGAGATGCCCCTTCCACACAATTTCATGAAGAGTAATTCAGTGCTACATTTTTCAGACGAGATGTCAAGCCTCATAATTATTTTTAGGCTGAGAAGATTTAGAGAAAATATAAGAAAGAAATTCAGAAGAATATCCTTAGGGAGGCCCCGTTGTATAAAGCCTCTCTGCTGAGAGCCAGGTTTCACAGAGGTAGGATGCAGGAGAGCCAATTAGTCAAAGATTTGTGAGCAAACTGGTCTGACTGATACAGAGAGAGCACAATCTAGGCATGAAATATTTTTCTTCTGAATATTTAAAACATGTATGTGCATGTGTATGTGCGTGTGTTGCCCTCATAGACACAATGATTCTAGGGTTAGATAAGACCTGTTAATTGAATAATACAAATTCTATCATGAAATTGGTGCCCTTAGGAAGAATCCCTGAGAGGACTTTCCTGACACCTGAGCAACAGGCGATGTTGGCTGACAAAAGCTGCTGACAGGAGGCAATTGGCATGGCAACATGGAACAGTTTTAGCATTCTTTCTGGCCAAATTCTTTCCAAATTTTTCCAGGATGAAAGCAATAATTAAAGGTAATCTTGACTAAACACCTTTCTGAGTCTTATTCTCTTCAAGTGTATCGGGAGTCAGCTGAGTAAGTTAAGAGCAATTCTAGAACTTACATTGCATAAGGGAATGCTAGGGGAAAGGGTGAGCAATGTAAATTCTCAGGCCCCATATGAATACACGCAACAAAGGAAGCAGCTTGATGCTTAATTGCTTATACCAAGAAATATGTGGAAATCTCAAGTATGAAGAATCTCTCCTGAGTAATTCTATTTTTGAACTATTTTATTTCACTTCTATGCCAAATGTCATCTTCACCAGTCATTGAAAGTTTTGGATAAGGACAATTGCATACATAGTTATGATGATGTCTGCTTGAAACAAAATTCATTTTCAATGTCTTTTTAATCACAGTTTGAAATATATACATGATTTAGGAGTAAAAAGAATATTAGATCAAATGATAGGTTAGGGAATTTTAAGATTTTTATAGCTATGTTTATTTTCAATGGTGGCATGTTAAACTATCATATAGTTAGTACTGGTGAATAATTAAAGATTAACACAGATGATTCAAGGACAACAGAATATTGTTTCTGGCTCTGTAGAACATCAAATTTAGTGCACCTTCAATAAAGCGTAGACACACTAAGAGAACATAAATGTAACAAACATCAGCAATAATTAATTCACGCAATAAAGAGACAGAATGCAAGATGAATAGTTGATAAAGATATGGAAGGATGTTAATAACCTTTAGGGGTATGCAATATTTTATGGACATTTTGATGGTGAAACAGTGGTTGGATTTGGCAGACTCGATTGCAATGTATTTGCAGAGGTCAGCATTTCCATTAAGTGATAGGTAAGGTTTACGTCTTATGAAAAAAATGCTTTTTTAAGAGTTGCATGTTTGGCAATCAAAGAAATTCTTATTTATTTTAAGGTATATAAATTTTTAAGTTTTAAGTTTCAGACTCAGCATGGAATATGTAACTAACTTGTAAATAGGCAAAGTTACCCAATGTCATGTACAAGGAACAAACACCAAATCATATCTCTTTACCGATTTATTAATTCTCTCCCAAGATTTGTCAGGAGGGGATGAAGACACAAGAGCATTAAGAGAAAAAAATATATCTAAATTTTATAATTTTAAAATATATCAATATTTTAGGGTATTTTTCTGATAAGAACTGTTCTGAATTCTCTATTTATATTACTTTCTAAATTGATGCTTGAAATGATGCTATAGGAAATGTGTTATAATTGATTCTTATTTTTTTTAATACAGAAATGGGGTACAAAGGGGCTAAGATGTCTGTGCAGGTTCACACAGGTAGTGGCAGAAGTAGATACCGACTACATTTATTTATTTCTAGTAAAACTGTGTTGTTGCTTTGAGCATCACTATATCCTGCCTTCTAGTAACCATTGGAGCACTAAAGAGGACCTCTAGATGCAGATGCTAAATCTGTTTATCGTTTTAAAATATCTCATCAACGCAAGGGGATAAGCAAAAAAGCAGGATTGAAAATAAGAGCCAGCTAATTAATAGTTTCCTCAGTCCAGATAAAGACAGGACCCTAAGAGTCTTCCACTTACTCTCACAGTCACAGTGCCCATCCGAATGTTCCATCTATCAGTTCCCAGCATGAAAACAAACAAATTACAGCCTTTGAAAGGATGGTAAATCCAGCTCGGAGATTGATGTTTTTTAAACGACCAGAATTTGCTGAGCTGGCCAAGAAAAAAAAAAAAAATCAAGTAACAAAAAGAGAAAATATTCTAGAGTTAGAGCAGTCGAGTAACATCTACACTAGCGTCCTGGGGAGAAAACTTTCTTCAACTACAGTTGCACTCTTCACCTCTGAGACTCAGAAGCTGGCTACTGTTTAAGGAACTTTCTAAAAGTCACTCTCTAGACATCATGGCTTAGCTGTAATAACACACTCAGAATAACACGTTACTTTTACAGATTTGCTCATTGGTACATTGCGGACCTTAACAGTTTCCGAGTCATCACGTGCAGGCTTTTGAGAAATCAGGATATGCCTCTGGCGGATTCTCTCCTCCTTCCCATAAAGGGCAGAGAAGTCAGACCGCCCACTGTGGTTATGCAATACTTTTCGTGTCTCCCCACTGTTTAGTCTGAAACAAATCCAGTTTCCTCATGTCCTAGACTAAGGAAAACTTTACATTTTTATCTACTCCTTTTGCTGAGACTCCTGGCACCTAGGTAAGAATCAAGTGTGATAGAACATGCCCATTTGAGAAAGCTATAGTAACCAGAAACGGATTTCACTTCGTGAAACTGAAACAAACATTCCTTTAGGGCCCCATCTTGGTTGCCTTGGCTTAGAAAATACGTTTCAAGGAAATAAACTTTGACACACAGGGGTTTCCTTCTATTGAACCTATAATATTTTCTTTATTTAAATTGCCCATGCAAAGATCTGTCTCATTGTCTGATTCATTGGTACTACAGAAAAGGAAAATAAAAGTAAAAATCCTTACAATGAGTCTTTCATGGCCCTTTCTGCTACCTAGATTATAAGGTCAAGAGGCATAAAGTTACAGCCTCTTGAGAATGTACAGTATTCTTATATAAAGCTACAATGTTACATAGAAGATATCTTGAAATCTGTCACCTTTTTTATATACCACTGACAACCACCATTCTCTTCCATAATTTGGTATTTTGGATAGATAAAGTAGGGAAAATCATGGGACATATATGTTTCTGTATGTAGTTTATTTCACTTAGTAATGTGTTTTCTAGAATTTTTACTGATACTGTAGTTGGTAGAATTTCTTATTTTTTACATGAAAGTGGTAGAATGTATCATATATATGTGTGAATGTGTGTGTATGCATTCATTTATTTACTTGTAATGGGTATTGAAATTGTTTCTATATTTTGTAGTGTAAATAATATAAAGATGAACATGTGCAAGCATGCCTTTTCAGGATGCTGATTTTATTTGGGGGTATGAGCCATGATTCCTTCATATAGTAGTTACATTTTAAGCTTCACAAGAATGCCAATGCACCATTTTATGTTTGTAAAATTGCACTAAAGTTTAAATTTCTTTAAATAATCAGCTGTACTTATATTTTCTTTTTTTAACTTGTCATCCTAGGATATGAAAAATATCTCATTATTATTTGAGTTCCACTTCTTAGAAATGTCGAATCGTTTCAATTATCTGTTAAAAATTTGTATACTGTAATGGAAAAAATGTATTGTCTTTCCTATGTCCTTTTCAATTTTTCTTTAGTGTTGGGGATTAAATCAAGGGTTATTGTTGTATAACATTTTTCTCTGAACTAGACCATTTCATCCTAGAGGTTGATTTCTGAAGACTCTAGAAAAAGAGGAATCTCATAAAGCTCAGGAAATTCCTGAAATCTACAAGATTCACAAGTCCCATCCCCAATATTATATAATTATATATTATATTATATATTAGTAGCATTTACTAAGAAGAATAAACTATAGCTTGTAGACCTGCCAGCAAAATAGAGAACTCTGAGGATATAGCAATCACCAAAGCTAGAATGAGATTTTCAGTAATATCTATGTTTCTCTCTATATTACAGCTCTCATATACACTTCCATCAGTAATTTCCTTAAGTTTTATGGTTCACCAAATTGAATCTTTCTAGAATTGCTTTTTGGTCTACATTAATCCTCTCTCTGCAGTTACCAGACAATAGTTGATATCTCCCAGAGAAACACCCCAATAATATTTGTGAGAGAAGTATTTTACCATTTAGATGTACCCTAAGATTTATTGCCTGTTTTTAATTAGTAATGATACTGTTTTAGATAAAATTGGAGAGATAAAATTTCTCAGAAATAATAGACAAGAAAAAAAATAGTAAATGGCTAGTTGACTGTGTAATATCCATTATATATTCATTATAATAAATACCTTCCACAACTCATTGAAAATTTTAGAATGCTTGAAAGAAAACATGGTCCCCTGATCCATCAGTGGGGGGAAAATATAACTAAAGATAGAAAATACACTCAGAGCAACTGAGAACACTGGTGATTATATCCACAGAAAAGTCTGTGTTTTCTGACTCTCATAGAGTGATGTTTTTCAGGCATGGTATGAATTAGCACAGTTTATATTTAGAAAATGCTCCAGATTACAATTACAATATCAGCTTAAGTCAAATAGTCTTTTCAATTTCAACTGAAATAGAATTGAACTACCATGTCACATTCTGAGAGAAATTCAATTCCCTGATTCACTCCCTCCATTGATGGTTTTGATTAATTTTTTCTTTTATACTTTTGCCTGCTATTTCTTTCTTCCACTGCATTAGAAAATTTTTCACTTTTCTTTATACTTCTAATATTTTAAACAGTACATTAACCTAAAGAAAGCCTTTCAACTTAGTCCCTTAGATACCTGCCCTTACACTCTGAATAAGTAAAGACTTTTCTTTCTTTTTAAGGTTTTTGCTAAAGTGTAATACTAAAACATGAAACCTAAAATGTTTCAAGCTTCCAGTGAAATTGCTCTGTCCTGGAACATTTTGACTTTCCATCACTGCCTGCTATCTCAAATCTCTTGACATGCTGACTATTTTTATTTGATCTCAGATTCTTATCTCTTTTCTTGATTACACCAAAACCAATAATTACAACTGTGATTATTTTATCATGTACAAATTTAATTTTATTATATGTTTTTAAATATAATATGTGCTCTCAGTTTCCAACCAGCAATTGTTATAGCAGAAAACACAATATTTTAGGGAACTTCATGTCTGTCCGACATATCCTTTCTATAACTTTAAATAATGTTGTTTAATTTTATATGCACTGAATCAAGATAGCTTAGTACAAGACAGAAGGACACATGGAATTCGGAACATTCAGTGAAGGAACACCAATTAATAAGATCAAGAGACGTATAGATATTATACTCAAGGCCCCATACTGAACTGAGACTAGAAGCCTCCAGAGGTCATAAACCTCAAGGTCTCATTTTAGGTGTGGCCGATGGTGTGACTCCTGAAGAAGAAAGTGAATTAAGTGTTACTGTTAATTTACTTTAAACAATAATGAAAACCCTTTCTTTAATAGTATACTAAATGAAAACAAAAACAAACAAACATCTCTTAGAGGACTCTTTAGGATGCCTCCAACTGATCAAAATGTAATAGTCCACACTATGGCTAGATGCAAAAATCACATCTAAAAAAAGATGTTCAAACTTGGTGTTTTGTTTTTCCATGATCATAAACTGGATATGCAGCCTGATTCAGATTATAAGATATTTAGGAGAGAGAATGTACAACTGAAGATGAGGCAGATCTATTTCATGTTCTTATACCACGTCAATCAACCACTAAATCTGTTGCCTACAAGGACTTCACCCTTAAGCCATTTTCAAGAGTATAATACTTTGAAATTCCATACTTCAGATGTTTTGGTTTAATAACTAGTAAAGATTATTTTCTACCATCAGTTTTCCATATCAGAAAGTCTACATGAGAGAACTCCAGACACAAATAAAACAAAGAGATAAGAGTATTCTAGGTGGCAAAAGCAAGATATTGTGAACCATAGGTTTGTAAAGAATAAATAGACTTCAAATATGCCATTGGCCTTTACAGAATATATAGGGTTTTAAGTCATCAGATAACATATAGAAATGCACATGCCTTCTATACAAAACCTGTGAGAGCCTGGGATTTTTACAACTCATGTATTTATAAAATCTACTCTACATAATGACAAAATGTCCTGTTTCAAGAACTACTCTCATAACTGACAAAAGACAACTGTTAAAATTCAGATTATCTAGAGGCCATATAGACTATTTTCTTGTAGCAATATTTATTTCTTTGCAATATGCAATACACTTTTATTAAAAGTTTATGTTCTTCAGATATTTTATAAAACAAGACAGAAGAAATCAACAAATAGACTCAGCAGATGCCATAGCTGTTACTCACAGGTGTTGACAGCGACATAAATCAATCATTAGAAACACTTTCCTACATATAAAAACAGAAAAGCAGTGGGTAGTTGGATAGAGCAAGGGATAGTAGTTCTGAAGTCACAGGACTTGTAAGGCTAAGGCAAGGGATCCAGAGTTTAAGTAGAAAGCTGTGTTCCATTGGGATATCCTCTTCCTGAAGGCAAGAAAAGATGGAGAGATGGGAGGAAAGAAGGAAGAAAGGGAGAGAGGGAACTAAATAGGAATAGAGGGAGAGAATGAAGGTGAGGTAGTGGGAAACAAAGAACAACAATAAAAGATAGATGATTGAAAAGATAATGCATGGATAATTAGAAGATAAAAAAAGAAAAAAATACATGGAGTAATGTAATGAGAATTACTTTTATGCTATTGTTAATAGCATTAATATTTTAAGTTTATTCATTTTTGTCTTGAAGAACAAGAAAATAATCTTAAGAATAAATAGAAATATTTCCATAACAAAGACTTATAATATATTAATAATCCTTAAAATATGAAGACAATAGATTATTAAAATCATTAAGAGCTTAATATATTTTCCTACATTTTTAAATCTGTCTGGATTGAGTCCTTTTATGCAAATCACATTATTAGTACTCTGAAACTTTTTATACACATCCAATTTTTATTCCTAATTATATTAGTGTTACTTTGCTAAGGATTATACATAGTGCATTCTGTTCTGAATCTATAATTTTCTGTTGTTGAAACTTAGTTTTATAAATGGATTAAATAAATGTCAGTTTTTGGTGTGGAACATATTTTATGACAAAAAAGATGAGTTAGTGCAGTATAGAGGATCAAATATTAATCTGAGGAAAAATTTAATCAAATTAAGACATATTGAAGTACGTTGTAAATAGAGTAGTTAAGGTGTCTGCTTTGGCTATCATCATGAGAAACTGTGCCCTAGACAGGAAACAGGGCAAGGCATATTCACATCTGGGGAGAAGAGCTGTTGTATCTAGCAGGTACAAGCAGCACCCTGCCGAACATCTTATTCCACAAAGGCTTCCTGGGCCAAAATACCAGAAATACCAATATTAGAATAAATTTGATAATACAATTGTTCACTGATATCCACAGTTTCTCCCTACAGTGGTTCTGAGCTTCTTGTGTATCATTCTCATCTTGAAAGTACAGATGTTAACCTCTGGAAATTCCTTAATGAGCACATTTTTAAGCATTCTCACTGACTTCACCATCTCATTCAATGTTCCAAATTGCAAACGGGTCTGCCTCTGCTAGCTCTCCACAGGAAAGTGAGGGAACCCTACAGATGTCACATAGAGAAGTGAACCACGTGAAGAAGGGAGAATGAAAAGCGGGCCCAGGTTGACTTGTCAACCTGGGTCATAGGTCAGGGAGTTTAATGCCTAGTGGTTCGTTATCAGCATATTTAAAACACGGTATAATTTGGGAAAAGGTTTCGAGGCAAGAATCAGTCTAATTCCAGATACACAATAAAGCTTAAATTGTGACTACATTCTATTTTACAAAGTGCATGTGGTCATGAGGGTGATATGTAGAGTTAAAAGGCTGACAAACTAGTGTGGTAGCCTAACAAGAAGACATAGAGATCAGCAGGTGATAATATACATGTGACCAAAGGATGGGTAATGGTCTAGGAAGAAAAGGTCTAGAATAATAATTCTAGTGGATTAGGGTGAGGTCCATCACTACAGAAAGAAAAATTGTCACCAAATCATTAGCAAGCTCCACTCCATGCTTTCTGGAATGAATGCAGGCATTTGATTTTATTTCCTCCATTGAGGGGACACCCCAACTAGATTAACAATGTTTGTACCTTTGGTGCTTCTTTGTGAGTACAAGGCCCTAGAACCTTCTACAGAAAACCAGTCTTTTCGGATTAAAACAGATGTTAGGGATCCAGAAAAGATAGCTCAGCAGTTAGGAGTGCTGACTGAGGAATCACAGGGAATTTTTAAAAGCACATGGCAGTAGGGATAAATCCTTGTGTTATTGCCAGTGGCCCTCAGTCTGCCCCAGCCATGTAATTTTCATCCACATTTAGAGGAACTAGTTTGGTCCTATGCTTCTTCCTTCCCAGTCTAGCTGGAGTTGGTGAGCTCCCATTAGTTCAGATAAACTGTTTCAGTTGGCATTCCCATAATGCTCTTGACCTCTTTGCTCATGTTCTCATTACTCCCACTCTTCAGCTGGAGTTTGGGAGCTCAAATCAGTGCTCTGATGTGGGTCTCTGCCTCTGTTTCTATCAGTTGTGGGATGAAGGTTCTAGGGTGATATTTAAGATTTTCATCAACCTGACTACAGGGCAAGTCAAGATTGGGACCCCTCTCCTCTATTGCTTAGAGTCTTAGTTGAGGTCATCGTTGTGGATTCCTGAGAATTTTTCTAGAGCCAAGTTTCTGCTAACCCAATAATGGCTCAGTCAAACAAGATTTTTTTTTCTTGCTCTCAGCTCTGTCCTTCCTCTATCTTGACTATCTCATCTCTTCAAGTTCTCCTCAATCCTCCTCCTCTCCCCTCCTCTTTCCTTTCCAACCTCTCTTCTGGCTTTTTGGGAACCTGTTCTCTTTGGATGGCTACCTTGCTCAACCTAGATGTTGTAGAAAGGGCCTTGGACCTGGCGCAAAGCAATGTGCCTTACCCTTTCTGTAGGGTGGAGTGGGAGGGTGTGTAGAGGGAATGGGGGGGGGAGTGGGAGTGGGATTGGTATGTATAATAAAAAAGATAGTTTGTTTTTGTTTTAATCTTTTTAAAAATAAAAAAGATAAATTTAATGTAATCTCTAATTTGTTCATATGTTGACATTAGTACTCCCAGCCATCTCTCTTAGATGTGTGGACACTCAGAAAGCTTTCCTGTAGAATTATTAAGACAAAGATAATCTGGAGTTGGTCTTAGTGCTCATCTCACCTGCTTATTTTGTTTTAAATCTTCATTTTTAAATTTCTAAACAATACATTTGATTTGCAAATCTCTCTTTCCTCCTGAATTAATCTCTTCAAATTTGCCAGATGTCTACATGTACTTATTAATCTCTTTTATTTTCCTTTTCTCTCTTGTGGCTGCCATATGAAAAAATCGTTACTTTGTAGAACAACCCCACCTTCTCCACAGATCATTAATTTCAATATTCTCAATTTAGACCACATATAGTAACAGACTCAGAACACTTTTTCCTATAAAACAGTGAAAGATTGGTTTCAGGTTCCCTAGAAATATATACTTTTCTAGATGCTCAAGTCCCTTATACCAATCAGCATAGCATTTGCATGAATATTGCTAACTTCCTTTTTAAAAATCATCCTTTATTTACTTAAAATAACTCATGTTATATCAATATTATAATCTAGTTGTTATGTTGAATTGTTTAGGAATAACAGCAAAGAATGACCTGCCCTCCATGTCCAATATGAATGTTATTTATATTTATTTTGAATGGCACTTGTCAGAATCCATTTGTGGAATACAAGGATGTTGAACTAGTAATACAGGGAGCCAACTGTAAACAGTCACATGCCCTTTAACAATGAAATATTCTGAGCTATGCGTCCTTAGCTGATTGAATTAATGTGGAAAATGCATAATAGAACTACCAGGAAATAACAGCGACAGCTACGACATTAGCCCTTTTCATCTTTTGAAACACCAAATCTCATTACAGAACATGAGTCTGTAGTGTAATCTATTTTGCTTTCTATCTTAACCAAGTACTTATTGCATACAATGAACTGACACCTGCAGCTTAGAAGGGACAGGTAAACTAGCAGGGTTCTATTCTGAGTTTACACAGTTCTCCACACACATTTCTTAAGGTAGACCTCAGAAACTTCCCATGGAGTTGTTTTACTCCTTATTGAGAATGGGAACACTTTCAATGAAAGTAAACACTTTGCTACCACTCTTTGGCATATGTAAGTATTCAGGCAATGACTCCTGTACCTCCATATTTAGTTACTTGACTGTATGCATGGGGGTCTGCCACAGCTGTACAGTGGTGGCTATGAAATGATACTAAGTACACCTCACAAAACCATGTATGTTTAAGGAGTGATTCCCATCCCAGGAGGGACCAGATGGGCTTTCATCATGTTATCCAGAGAGATGTACATTTTTTTATTGACTTTTATTGAGCTCTAAATTTTTCTCTCCTCCCCTCTCTGCTTCTCCCCTCCCCTTCAACCCTCTCCCAAGGTTCCCATACTTCCAATTTACTCAGGAGATCTTGTAAAAGCAAGGGATTATTTATTTAAGGGAGTTTCCATTGAACAGTTTGGACTACATTTAGCAGCTGTTAAAGAAAGCTGCAAAGAGTTTTGGGTGAAAGAAGAAACGGCTATATGTGGAAGCATGAAGAAGCCAACTGGACTCTGTGTTTGTCTGTCTTTTTGACAATATTCAAATGCTTAGTAAATAACAGAGAAGCCACTGCTGTTTGAGCATTTTTGATGTCTGCAGCCACCCTCTGAGCACAGCCCCCTTGCTTGAGAGAATCTGAATCACTTTGGTGAAATGGTTGCTAAGTGTATGGTCAGAATTAATTTGATAGGTAAAAAGCAAAATTGAAAATATGTAGAAATTATTACTTAGCTTCTAACACAGGGACTACTTGGATTATTCAAAACCCAAACTTTTTTGCTTTGCCTGTTTTCTGCATTCCAACTTTTGGACAGCAGTACCAAGAGCACTTGCTTACTGTGGCAAGATTATGGCTGTATTATCCTGTTTGTTAAGAGTCTAAGGTCACAAAACTTATGTTAGACTTTTTGATACCACTAAAGGGTACTTTACATAAAAGATACCATTTGTCTAAAAATGTCAGAAATGTGAACTATTGAAATTTATAATTGTAAGGAATATTAAGATAAAGAGTAGATAAAATCACTAAAATCATTAAATATTTAGACTGAAATCAGATTTATGTAAGGGTCTTTCAAGAGAGATATACCTACTACATTCAGGACACTGAGAATATTTAAGGATTTCTCAAGGACCTCTGCCCTCAAGAATAAAAGACACTCAGAGAAAGGGGTAGGGAACAGAAACATCGGTCTGTTTACAGTGCCTGTCATGCTGTCTGATGAGCTGAAATTCATTTCTTTAGCCAATAGGTTGCCTCTCAATAACTTTGAACAAAAAATAATTATTATTATCAGTTTTATAGACTGGATTTCAGTGGATGAGACTATAAAAGGAAGGATGTCTCACCAGCAGTTCCCGTCACTTACCTGTGATAGCTGTAGCCAGGGTGTCCTAAATGCTTGAGAGGACAAAAGACATATTTAAGATGGAGAAAATAGCCATCTGCCTTTAATAGGAGGTTGAGTGATAGACAGAAAACACTGTGAGAAAGGACTCTCAATAAAAAACTCAAAGCCAAACCCCAGTTCAGCTCCCAAATGCCCTCCTATTATTTTAGGGACTATTTAGACATATCTCACAATATCTGCCTTCCCTTTCCACCCACGGACAGCACCTGTGTGGTTATTTATAAGGCTCCACATCTGGAGAGCTAATTTGTTTCTAGACTGTGCTGGTTCCACAGAGTAGTTTGCTATCACTCAGCCACAAAAAGTTCATTCAACCCCGATAATTAAATTAAATATGTACTGACATCAAGAAGACAGCAGAAACTTAACAAACAATGCCCCAAACTTTCCCAGGCCCTCTGAGAAAGCCGAACGGCATTGTAATGGAGACAGCTGACAAAGCCTGGAGGGAAGTGATGGTCAATTTAATATTCCACTCATTTTAAAGTGTAGTTCAGCCTAGCAGAATTTGGTCCCATGAGTAGGGTAACACTTTGGCAGCTTGCTATAATAGGACTGACATTTTTATGGAGTTCATTGCTACATGGGCAGGACGCATGACTTACGGCTGGAGATTTAATTACTTGAGAAATCAGATGGCTGACACTCTAACAATACCACTTTAGAGGTCTTTGGGAAGAAGGGCTAGTGCATTATGGCTGCCAGTTTCTACAAATCCACTCATGTTGCTTATTTATTTTTATTTCTACATCCATTTTCTAGTAAATAACTACCACTGTGATTTTTGTAGTGTTCTGTTTTGTATGGACTGTCAGTCAAAATAAACTTTGTCTCCATAAATAGTATATTCTTACCATTTTTTATAGAAATGCATTTGCATCAAAAGAACTAAGTACAAACTTATTTCTTACCCAAGTCATAAAGTGCAAATGAACCTCCCCCCACATATTGTATCTATCTCTCTTGCCGAGACCTTAGAACTTCTCTCGATCTATCTGTGACAAATACAAGGCTTCCTTTATATTTATTGTACTCACGCAAAGTATCCTGCAAAGCCTTCTGTATCAATAAGGTATAATTAATATCAATTATATAAACTATAATGGTTTTATAATATTTATTTTATAGCCATGACTGGAATTGTTTAATTAGTGCAAGTTTAAACGTTATTGAGTCTTTTAAGAGCTGAAATTGTGTCCCTCAAAATGTATAGCTGCATTTGGAAACAAGGCTCTAAAGGTCTAATGAAGTTAAGATGAAGCCATTAGTATAAGATCTAACCTAATCTTCCTGGTTACTTTATATACAGGCTCCAGGGATGTTCTTGCAGAGAGGAAAGAAGTCATAGAGACATAGAGAGGAGGTGTTCTTTGTAAATCACCGAGTAGGAGAGTCTCATGTCAAAGATGTTGAAATAAGAAGCGGCGGCGGGGTTGCGTCCCCAACACCCCAGCCGCTTGGCTAGCTCATGCCTGAAATAACAACACACAAACTGTATTCATTTAAAGAACTGCTTGACCCATGAACTCTAGCCCTTACAGGCTAATTCTCGCACCTGGTCTAGCCCATTTCTAATGATGTTTGTAAGCACCCCAAGGTGCGCTTACCGGAAAGATTCTAGCCTAAGTCCATCGTGGGTTGCAGCTGCCTGGGAGAGCTGAGCATGGCGTCTCTGCTCCAGCAGAGCTGTCGGGTCTCTCCGGGAGCAGAGCAGAGTCTGACCTCACTTCCTCTTCCGCCCAGAATTCTATTCTGTTTACTCCTCCCATCTATGCTCTAAGCTAAGCCAAGCAGTTTCTTTATTGCTCAGCCAATGAAATCAACAGATTGATATATGACACTCCCACATCACAAAGATACTCTATTGTTTGCCACTTTAGTCTTGGACCTTTTCTCTCTAGAACCATGAAGTAATGGATTTCTTTAGTTTAAGCCATTCTATTGGTGATATTTTGATATGGTTTACAGAAGAAATGGATGTACAATGTCTTATGTTTGCATAAGCACAGGAATTAATAATTCTCATGAAATTCTGTTTTAGGTTTTAGTTTTATGTATGTGTGTATGTTTGTATTTGTGTAGGTAGGTAGGTATGAATGTAGGTATGTCTATATGTATGTATCCCCATGCAATGTGTGTGAGGATGCCCATCGAGGCCAGAAGTGTATCAGATCTCCTGAAGTGACATTTGTTGGTGGTAGTCAGCTCACGAAAGTGAGTGATTTGCTGGGCACCTAAGTTCCGACCTCTAGAAGATTAGTAACCCTCTAGACCCTCTATGAGGTCCTATGTTTTAGACTAGGTGTGTAGAATCAAAGCTGTATGTGTTATACTGAGTCCATCAGAGAGCATATTGACGCTCTTCGATTGCTGCAGGACAGGACTGCCTTCTGTGCTAGGCAGTATTTGTGAATTTTGATAAACTAAAGATACTGAGAAGAGACAAATTTCAAACCTGCTGACATAAATGAACAAAATCTGGTAATATAAACTAATGACTTGCATGCTTTTTCTTTACCCTGTTTCATTCCTTACTGGTAGGATCAATCTTTTCAGTATTGTGTTCTGGTTCAATGAGCCAGAAAAGTAACTTTGTAGTATCAGAATGTCATTCAACTGTATATTTACTTTATTGTAAATAGTGGTGAACAGTGGTCAATAAATAGTTTTATATTCCTTTAAAAAAAAAGAAATTGACTCATTAGATTGACCTGTGGGCATGTTTGTGGAGTGATGTTTTGATATCCCAGCCAAGTGTTGGCAGATGGGCTTGGTCTATATAAAAAAGTTAGCAGCACAAACCACCACAGGGAGCTACCCAATAAACAACCTTCTCCAAGGTCTTTGATTCAGTTATTGCCTCCAATTTTCTGATTGGCTTTCACACTTTGATGGACTATAACTCATAAGAGGAATAAACACTTCCTTCTCCTTACTTCTTTGGGTTACCATTTTATGCCAGCACAAAAACAGCAAACTCTAATGTCATTATTTCAGGATAATCAAGTTTAAAGTATGTTCTTTAATTACCTTAAATGTCCTTTCATATGTTAACTGCAATAGCATAAGCAGACTGGCTTGGCTCAAAATTCTTTTTTAAAATAATTATGTATGTATGTATGTATGTATGTATGTATGTATGTATGTATGTATTTATTTATTTATTGTGTATACAGTATGTGTAGGTGTGTCTGCAGACCAGAAGAGGGCAGCAGACCTCATTACAGATGGTTGTGAGCCACCATGCGGTTGCCGGGAATTGAACTCATGACCTTTGGAAGAGCAGGCAATGCTCTTAACCACTGAGCCATCTCTCCAGCCCCTTTTAAAAGATTTTTTTTAATAAACAGGTTTTTTTTTGTCAGATTATCTTGCAAAAACAGAACATTTGAATGTTACTATAGTCTTTACCAATCTTTGTTATGTGAATTTAAGAAATTACTTTTTAAGGAATAGCTCCACTTGTAATTTCAGAGTGCTATTTATAATAATTTACTGCTATTTTGAGTTTTAATTTAAGAGAATGCCGTGATCTTTTAAAATAATCTGATATTAGAAATTAAATACAGAATTACATGTTATTTAATTATATATATATACACATTATATATTACATATTAATAAATGAATAAATAACATAAATATTGCTTTTTACAGATTTGTTTTTATAATATTTTTATTTGAATATGTCTATAGGCATCTGTGCGAGTGTATGCCACATGTATGTAGATTCTGGCCTCAGCCAGAATAGTGTATCAGTGCTCTAAAGCTGGAGTTACATGGAAAATGTTAACTAAACTTGTGTCCTATAGAAAATTAGCAATCACTTTTAACCACTAACCCATCTTTCTAGTCCAAATACGTTTGCTCTTATCACATTATTGTTTTCCAATTTCTCCACTTTTCTGTGTTGACGATTCTAAACTAAATTGTTTTTAAGTTTATGTTCAACTTGTAGTATATTTAAAAATTTTGTAAATTTCATGTAATTTAGAAGTGATTGCTTTAAGTTTTTGAGA
The DNA here is from genome assembly GCF_014885135.2 of Alexandromys fortis. Taxonomy (NCBI): domain Eukaryota; kingdom Metazoa; phylum Chordata; class Mammalia; order Rodentia; family Cricetidae; genus Alexandromys; species Alexandromys fortis. Next base: position 9,289,093 of record NW_026067927.1, read on the forward strand.
TATATTTCAAAATATTGTTTGAAATTTTAATAAATCTACATGCTGTTTGGTTCATCAAACACATAATGGAAGGTAAATGAAATCTTTGTGATATAGATATATTCCTTTAGAAACAAATATTTTATCAGAATAATCTTATAATTAATTAATGGAATTAATGATTGCAGCACACATTTTCCCCTCTGTTGATTTTTTTTTAATTCATCAGGTACCAAGTAGAAATATTTAGCCATTTTGTCTTTCAGAACAGTCCATTCACATTACTTTAACTATTCGTCCAATGGTCTTCAGGGAGTCTTAATTTTGGGTAGTCTAGATTTTACACTCTCTGCCCCTGTCTACCCTAAGATTTCTTGGGTTCAGTTCCAGTACATTCCAGGATAAAGGAGAGAGAGTGNAGAGAGAGAGAGAGAGAGAGAGAGAGAGAAACTCTAAGGAGATGACAGCACTCTAATTGGAGCAGGGTTGTTTGCACCTGCCTTATTGGGAACTCACCAAGGCCAGCTGGCCTGGGTCTGAAAAAGCCTGGGTTAAAACCAGTCTCGCTGAACATAGTGGACAATGAGGACTACTGAGACCCCAAGAACAATGGCAATGGGTTTTTGATCCTACTGCACCTATTGGTTTTGTGGGAGCCTAGGCAGCTTGGATGCTCACCTTACTAGACCTGGATGGACTTGGGTGGTCCTTGGACTTCCCACAGGGCAGGGAACCCTGATTGCTCTTTGGGCTGACGAGGGAGGGGGACTTGATTTGGGGAGGGGGAGGGAAAGGGGAGGCGGCGGTGGGGAAGAGACAGAAATCTTTAATTAATAAAGAAATAAATGAATTTTAAAAAAGATACTCTCATTGGTTAAGTCTGTGTTTTAAGTATTTTATGGAGACATTCTCTAAGCTAGATACTCTGATCATCTCTCTGTTTTCATCCACATATTTTTTTAAATGATTTATTCCTGATCTGACAACACTGATGTTTTTTGGCTCTCTTTTTGCCCTCTGGTGACTTAGCTATTACGAAAGTTGAAATTCTGCCTGAACTGTGCTTTCTTTATGGAGGTGGCTTTCATCATCACACAACTCTGGGTGTGTTTCTAGGTGTCTAAAAGTCATTTTATTTATTTATTTATTTATTTATTTATTTATTTATTTATTTATTTATTTATTTTTAGTCTTCTGAAATTGCATCCATGCCTAGAACGTGCTTTTATGTAATCTACCCCACAGCTCATCTCTTCCATTTTGTGCCCCAATATCCCCCTGACCACTACTTTTGACTCATGAAGTTACATCCCTAGCTGAGGAGTTTTTGACAACTGATGGTGTCCCGACAGGGAAAATCAATCTCTTCATAGATATGGTCTCTACAAGGCTACCAATATTATGGTACATATTTCTATGGCATGCATATAGAGGCTACACAACTGGAGGCAGTAAGTTGTTGTTGTTGTTGTTTTGCTTTATTTATTTACTGTTAGTATGTCTCACCTTTCACGTACATTTTAAATTAAGGGTCCTATGTGATGCGTCTCGACTGGAAATTCCAAAAGTAGCCCTGAGGACTCAAACAACCTTGATTTTGTCCTCACTTACACCTCTTAATTTCTATCACTCCTCATCACCAAGAGGTTATGTGATTCAATTAGGCAAATTGAAAAAGACTGTTTTTATGCAAAAGCCCGGCAAAGTTAATTGAAATCAATCTATGTTCACTGGAAATGCTACAGACATCACTGATAATTTAGAGCAATTAAAGGATGCTGTCCCGAAGCAAGACAGAAGCATTACGTTGAAAACTCTGTTAAACGAAAATTACTGGGGATATTTAAATGATATCTTCCACCTAAGATGAACTAGAGACCTCTAAACCAATTAGACTTCGTAAGGTATTTCATTAGTCAGAAGCTGTGTTCTGCAAGTGACTGCTATGAGAAATCGTCACCCTCGGTCCTTTGCTACTGCAAGCTAATCAGTTAAGAATGAAGCTTTAACCCGACTTTTGGGGCTATTCTTCATGAAATTAGCAACTATTGCTCCATCGCCATCAAGGAAATAAGGATCGTTAAACCAGAGCTCTGCTTTTTAATTTACATTATTCACATATTTAAATGATAGTAGATAATTAGATAGTACATTAGTGAGGAAGAACAGAGAAAAGGAAACATCTGTGAGTGCTATGGAATACCCAAATCATGTCTAGAATATTGCTGCTAGAAAATAGGTATAGCCAGGTACTGGTGGCTCATGCCTTTAATCCCAGCACTTGGGAGGCAGAGACAGGCAGATTTCTGTGAGTTTGAGGCCAGCCTGGTCTACAGAGTGAGTTCCAAAGTAGCTAGGGCTGTTACACAGAGAAATCCTATCTCGAAAAACCAGGGGGAAAAAAAAAGAAAGAGAAAGGAAGGAAGGAAGGAAGGAAGGAAGGAAGGAAGGAAGGAAGGAAGGAAGGAAGGAAGGAAGGAAGGAAGGAAGGAAAGCAGGGACAATAAAATTGAGGTTCATCTTGACACTGACATTGTTTCCTTATTCATATCACCACTGAAATAGATTTTCTTTCTTCTGGAGCTTGTATGTATCTCCAGATACTTTTAAGCATAGTAACACAAGAAATCAGATCTAAATATTAAGTCTCAGATAAATTTTCACATAGAAAAGTATTTTTTTTATAAAACACCTACATAGAAAAAGTAACCATCTTGTATTTAAAGGCATTTTATAAGATTATCTATGTTTTTTTTTCCTGCTGTTGAGACACTTTCCCTCCTACTGGATTACCTTGTCCAGCCTTCAGATGAGGACTTTCACCTTGGTTTATTGTATACTGTGTTGTTCTACTTTGTGCCTCTTGGAGACCTGCTCTTTTCTGAAGAGGAAATGGAAGGGGAGTGGGAGAGGAGAGGAGGGGTTCTAGGAAGAGTGGAGTGAGGAGAACCTATGGTTGAGATGTACTTTATGATAGAAGAATATATGTTAAATTAAAAAGAAAGATAAAAACAGAGTCATCACTAAAAGTTCTTCTAGAATCTTCATTCTTATTTATGGTCTTTAAGCTCTCAGTTTACAAACCTCTCTTTGGTTCTTGACCCAGAGTGACCCTCCATAACTGATGTTACTATTTAATATTTTGAATTCTAATATTTTTCTTGTGATATGTATCTAGGTCTTTCATTGTTCAGAGGACAGAAACCAATGTTGTAGAAAGCAGCAGGGTCTGTTCATGGGCAGACCACTAAATACTGAGACTTTATTAACATGGAGTCTCAGGTTCTCTATAACCTATGCCCAACAGGCCATGTAAAATGTGTCTTTTTATATTAAGTAATTTTTTGTTGTTGTTTTGTTTTTTTTCAGTTTTGCTTTGACATGCTGACAAATCTCTATTTAGAATCCAGCCTTCACTTCTGCTAATATATTTTTAGATATCTGCAATATATTTCTTCGATGTGAAACTTTGATTTGATTACAATTATAATGACTTTATACTATTCTCCCCCATTTTCTATTATTTCTCCTATTGAGCATTCATCTTGGAGACTCTATAACTGAGATCCATTGTTTTAATTTTCTTGTCTTTAGATGATGTTTTATTTTTCTGCTTGAGTCTTCCACTTACCAATATGTCTGTCTCTTAACAAGAAGGAAGTGCTAACAGCTGGGGAAAGGTCTTTTGAGTAAAACAAGAAGGATCCTTGGAGCTTACAAACCAGAAAATACACAAATAATCTCTAATTAGGTGAGCGACCCTGTCTCTATGAGGCAGAGAGTGTCTGATGTAGGTATTTAACATCAAACTCTGACCTGCACATGCACACTTGTATCCTTTTAAATACAGACAGACAGACACACACACACACACACACCACACACACACACAGATGGATTGGAGACAGAGAAATAACAGAGAGACAGAGAAACAGAGAGAGTGGTGTTCTAGACATTTATGTATTTTCAGGGATCCTGCGAATTATACAATAAAAAATGAATGAATGAATGAATGAATGAATGAATGAATGAATAGGCATTGAGACATAAAATTAAAAAAAGAATTAATTATAAAAATCTTCATAGTACTCTTTAAGAGAAAATGCCCAGATAAAGGCTATTTGACTGAAATTTTGTGAAGTAAAATAGCCAAGAATGGTTGATGGTGTAGCTATAATTATTTCTTTACATAATCAGAATGTCTGAGGAGAAATAACCTTTTTAGGCAAACACTTTAGTTTCATGAATCCAGCATCTGTCCACATTTGGAAAGCTAGTCTTTCTAATAAAAGTTGGCTCCAGCATATATGATGATTCCTAAAAGATTCAATCATCGACTATGTTTTTAGAAAAACCCATTTCCTGTGAGTCTATGAGATGCTCACAACTGGAATATATTCCTCACTATATCTTCATTATCCATTACTTTGAATTGGGTTTCATAAATGTCAATGCTTTTCAAAACAGAAAGTGTTTAGTGTCGAGATGAAAGCATAAAGTATCTGAAGAAGTAAGAGACCTGCCTTCAATATTTCAGGGTAATGAAACTTAAACTTTGCCCTCAAGGAGCTTATACTTCAAGGAAAAGTTCAGAAAAATAAATTGAAAATAAATATGCAGTATGAAAGTAAGAAAATCCATGTTTAACAGGATAGAAATAACCTTCTAGGTTAAACAGTTAAGGAAATGCTTCTCAGAAGTGAAAATGCCCTGCTGAATGAGCTCCAATAGACCATTAAAAGTTAGCAAGTGTAAAATTTTAGCAAGGTTATTAAAGCAATTTCAATTTCTTGAAATAAGAAAAAATGTTCAAGTCAACTCACTCTCTTGGGTCAAAGAACTGAACACCTAAGGGGAGAATAGAATTCAAGAAGAGGTTTAGGGAGAGACAGAGCTAAGGACAAGATCATTCCGTGCATTTTGACCAATCTCTAGCTGCACTTCATTCTATTTGATGATAACATTAGTAGTCAGAATGGAGAACACAAAAAAGTGGGTAAGATAATCAGACCCCAAGTTGCAGTAATCTCAGTAAGAAATCATAGAGCTTTAGATATTTTAATTTAAGAAAATAAAAAAGATCAATTTGTTTATAATTCACATAAAATGAATTGTAAGTAAATGCAGACAAACAAGCAGAGATAATTTCCAACCATAAAGAAGGAAGGTTCATGTGGTCCTAACATTATAAACTTCATGGATGAAAGAGTACTCAGAAGCAAAAATATCATATCTGTGAACAAAATGGACATAGACTTAGGTAGCAACACCCATAAATGAAGTGTTACCTGTTCAGAGAAAGGTTAACCACAACCATGAATTCCTAATTAACAGTTGTCAGTAGTTATTGGTTAGATGCTTTTTGACTGGGATAACTTTTATTCAGTCTAAACAGAGGAGACACTCTAGAGAGTACTAGTTAAATGATCACATTTTACAATTCTGAACTTGATTATGGAGCTGGAGAAAACAATCCAAGTGACTAAATTGAATTTCTGTGTTTTTAACAATATCTTCAGTATAGGTACTGATTTGCTACAGGGTAGAACTTCCTTTCAGGTACCCCATTACTGAGAAACTCATGCTAATGCATCTCAAACTGCTTCCAAATCTTGACATTTATTAGAAAAGATGAAGCTATGCAATGATCAGACACAATTAAACACAATGTAATCAAATAGAAGCTGTCTTTTCTTCTTTACATCAGAAAATGTACATGAAGAACTCATCTCCCCATGAATGGGGATTTTTTTTTTAAATATGTCATTTGCAGTAGAGAAGTCCTGTCTAGTCATAGTCTACCAATAAATGGATATCAAATATTAAAAAACACACACACCACCAACAACAACAGAAACAATTGAATAAAATAGGCCATGGAGTTTAAAGAGAGCAAGAAAAATACACAGCATAGTTTGGCAGAGGAACATGAAAAGAATAATTTATGTAATTATGATTTAAAAAAACTTAAGAATTCATGCTCATGAGCATGTCTGAATTAGAGCTACATTTTCTTCTCTTGAGAACTGGAGGGAAGGAGAAATAGAAAACCTGAAATGTGTATATCTATCTTAACATATCTAACTCTGGAAATTGCTTTCACACAGCATATCAATTCAGAGACTGTTGTGTTGTAACAGAGAGATGTGAAAATCAAGCCAGTGCTTTATCTTGAAGAATTTTCTCCAGCTTTTTTCATAATTTTTAATCTCTATATAATACAGAATATTAAAAAGATGGGGATGAAGAAAGTGTTTTATTTCTCAAATTTTCTAGGACCAGGTAGCGAGAGTAAGAGATTCAGTTGACTCTGAAACTGTAGAGAGATGCAGTATACGAGATAATTGCTACATTCATCATGGAGCGCTTTTAATATTTCTTTATAGATACATAAATGAAGAAAGATAGGCTGACAACACTTTCCTACAAGTCTGAAAAATAACAGTTACCATGGGTGGATTCTTGATGAAATCAAGGGAAAGAATACCAGTGTCCTGAGAGAATTTTCAAAGGACTAATGTGGTTGAGTTAGAAATGTGGATTCTATAAAATTTATACTTCCCATGTAGTTATCTTGGGAAAGAGGGTAAAGCTCAAGGTATGATTGGAATAAATGGAAGAATATTATAGGGAAATTTTAAATTTTGTAACATTATAAAAATAAAGGAAAGAAGGTGATGAGAGCAGAGTGTAGATATTGCCATTGAAAATTAGTCAGGATTTAGCTAGAATATCCATGTTTATAGCATTTTCTTCTCAATAGATTTAATTGTATCACATTATACTTTTGGTCTTCACCATTTAGATTTTATTATCCCACCTATCCTTTTTATTCCTGTTGAAATGATAAACTACTCTGACAAAAGAATTTTAAGGAGTAAAAGTTTTATTACAGTTTTCAGTTCAAGTCCATTATAGCAAGTGGTTCAGTGTGACAGAAGCTTGAAGTAGCTCATCACTTCTTATCCAGAAACAAAACAGAGAGCAATGAATGCATGCTCTTCCTTATCTCCTTTAGTCTGATTGCAAAATCTGTAATCTGAGCTGAGGATTAATACCAGCACATTGGCCATAATCTAGTCTTTCTATGTCAGTTAAGGAGTACAAGATAACCCTTACAGCTATGCCCAGAAGACAAACTCCCCTGTGATTCCAGATTCTTTTTTTTTTTCATTTTTTCAAGATTCCAGATTCTTGATAATTAATGTCAATAATTAAATTCACATCTTGTTTGTTCATTCTTTCCCCAATGTTCTGAACCTCGTGCAAATTTAAATTTTGAACTATGTTTAAAGACCTCTGAAAAGACCCATGTAGGCTAAGCAATAACTCCTAGGCATATATAAAATATGGAAAACTAGAAACTAATTGAAAATTTTTATTTAAGGTACTACATAAAAGTGGTACACAACTCTTTGTAGTCAGCATGGAAATTCCAAGCATGTTCTCACCAAGAGCTAGACTGATCCCAGAATAGTATCACTTGATCACAGAGAGACCCAAGAAGCTCTAGATTGACTGAGTAAAGCAAGTAGTTGGTTCATGTATCCAGTACCCCCAAATTTTCCATATGAAAATTCCAGTAGACTGGCTTTTCTCTTTCAAGCTTTGGTCCTCTGACATATCCAACAATCTAACCATCTTGGAGAAATATCATAGATACCTAGGGTGAGGTTGTTAGCAATTATTCAGTCCTCCATATACCCTTCATTTTTACTTACATTCTATTGAAGTATGTTTATTAAGTTAAAACTTTGGAGTAAAAACAGCGAGAAGAGGAATCATGCTATCTAGAGAGACAAGTGGTGTGTGATAACCCATTCCCTGCCTGGGTACAAGCAAGATGTGTAAGGCCTAAGAACAACCAAAACTACCCCTGGCTCAAGGGTTCACTCCACTCCTATACCAAGATATCCAAGCAGGCTTAAATTCATTTCATGAGAAAAGAGTACCATGACACCAAGATAGACAAAGACACCAGAAGGCACAAAAACTTTGGGTTGGCAGCTCTGATGAATTAACAAAGTACCAGTAAACTGAAATCCTGCCTGCCCTAATCTATTCTGAGCTATGACAATCTGTTTACTAACCAAGAATCACATGATCAGGCTTTCAGCTTCACTCAACTTTGACACTCATTGAACTGTTGCACATGCTACAAAAGTTACTATGGGTTGTTATTTAAAATACTCTTTCAGACTTCTTGAAAATGGACTGGTGTTGAGGCTGGAATGGTGGCTACGTTGGCTACATGGGTATCTAATGTTGAATACCACAGCCACATAAAAAATGACTGCAGTAACATATGCCTTTATTGTAATATCATTGCTGGGGAGACATGAAGTTAGTGATTTCCAAGGTCCTCATTATTACTACCAATTGTTGTACTTTTAAATCAACATGCATTAAGTATTTAGTATACACTAAATCACATCATGTTCTCTGCATTTTTCTATTTCTTTCTTTTTATTACAATTTAAATTCATAGTATCCATATACATTTTTAGCCTATAAACCTAATAAAAGATGGGGCACATTTTATCTTGTCATAACAGAAAAAAAATGACATTTGCAACACATCTTATTTTCAATGAACTAATTTTGCACAAATGAATGATTAAAAATTAGCATGTTATTAATCACAATTCTCCTTATAATGGCACCCACAGAGTTGAATCTCGTGGTAGGAAATGAGTCACTTCCCTAGAAATTTCACTTTAAAGCTCTCAGGAGTTCATTCTGTACCTGATATCCCATTTTGTCATCAAAAAAACTGAACTATTCATTACCTTCAGCAGTTTGATCAGGCATACTCCCAGCTCTGAACAAAATCAATAAAGTTTTCCAGCAAATACAAACCACCACAAGTTGAAAAAGAAATCCATTTTTTTTTCTGAGAATATAAACTTCATAATGAGGTAAAAAGATTCTGTAAGTGATGTGTTCATTTAACCTCTGCTAAGGACAAAAATTATGATTCATTGATTCTAATTTTATAATAAAAATCATGTCACTTCTTAATAAGCAACTTATTATGATATGCCAGGGTCTTGGGTATCATAAATAAGGACTATGGTTAAAAGATATTGAAAGAAGAAGTTCAATATAAAAATCAATGAAAGAACCTAAAAAGTGGAATGAATCATAATCAAAAGCAATCTCTTCTCATGGCACTACAAAAATACAGATAGAGAAAATTCTCAACTTATTACTTTGTCCTGAATAAAGCAATGAAATAGGAAAGAGAAAAATTAGCAAAATATCTATAAAAGTAAATAGCAACCATAATATCATTAATAATGACAGCTCTCCCTACACCTCAAGATCTGGGGTAGAATCTCAGATTACTCCAGGGGTCTGGTAATAGTTAGCATCTGATGCAGCTCAGGCAGAATGTCTGATTCCTTAACATAAATTATCATATTTAATACTCATAGCCATCCTTGGAGGATGGGTTTTAATGTTTATGTTTAAAATGAGAATGAACTTAGAAATGCTGAATCTCTGGCATGAAATTCCAGTTAACATATGATCCAGTTATATCATATTGGACTGTTTGCTGATCAGCACTGTTCCTCCCCCCTCCCCCAAGTGCATGAAATTATTTCCTAAAAAAAAAAAATCACCTTGCCAATTGGTGAAGATTTAATTACTTTTGAGTGGAATTGCAGGTCATTTTTCTTTTTTAATGGTTCATCCCCAGAGCAAGCCTCAGTTATTGCTCGGGCTACTTTTAATAAGCACTGGCATTTAAATCCATGCATATGACGATGAGGACAGTGCCGCTGCAAGCCAAAGCTCATTTTCCGTGAGCAACATTTAATCAAAAGTGACCCATGATTTCAAGCTCCAAAGCACCACACTGTTCACTAGATGCCCCTTCATTTCGGAGCCTCCTCATTTAGGTGTAGACTATGAACGGTATTCTCAGAAAAAAAAAAGTATTTTCTTCTAAAAGTTGTAGAGACCCTCTTTCTCTATGTCTTACCTATTTAGGAATAAATTTGTTGAAAAAATGGCAGACTTGCTAACGAGGCCTTTCTTGGACAGTGTTTCTTTTAGTATGTCTGTATATGACATTGCTTATTTATCCTGATATATGCTTTCAGGTATAAAGAAAAAAAAAAACATTTGGTCAAAACTCAATCCAGTCTCCAGCTTAAACCTGAGCCCTCGAATAGTCTGAGAGAAACTATCCAACTTTCCAGTCAGGGGAGACAATGGCACCTGTAATGAGAGCATTCATCTGTTGTGTTAACAGTGAGTGCAAAAGTACAGACTGCCCCATACTTCACAGCAATAACATCATAATGTATGATTTATTGAGAAAAATATTTTTAAAAATTAGGTCTGCTTTTACAATAATACAATCCCTCATAATGTTGTCTGATTGGTTGGCTGCATGGAGGCTTGTTTTGTTGTGTTCTCTCTCTGCCTGCCTCCATCCCTCTCCTAGTTTCCAGCCTTCTCCCCTTACTACTAGTTTTGATAACACTTTATATCATAAGTCTGCCTCTATATAAGAATTTAAGAATGATTTAAATTACTGTATGGATTACTTCATGAATCTAGAGTGTCACATGGAGAAATGGTTGACTATATTTTGAGATTAAAGAATTAAAAATAGTTTAATGGAAGAAAGGAAATAACTAAACCACAGGCAGAAAAAAGGCAAAGTAACTGGCTAAACTTATTGTGTTTGATATATACAGATTGATTCTTTAGGCATATCTGCTGAACTTGTTCTGTCAGGAACAAGAGGTGAGTTTCAAAAGACCTGTTGATATCGACAGAGAAAAGAATCAATTGCCTCCCTTCCCCTGTCCTGACTACTGGATGATACATAGATTTAGTTGGTTTTACATGTGTATGGATACATACACATCATTATATTAATGAATATTAGCTATAAAACATTTAGTTCAAAAATATAAATAATAAGAATGTGCAGGTTTTCAAAAATCAGCACCAGACTGGAACACCAAGCCAGCCAAAAACCTTTGACCAAAAATTAGTCCTGGCTTCAGATTGTTCTGAAGAAAAGATGGTGCAGAAATTATGGGAGTGGCCAACTAAACTGGCACAGCTGAAGACACATACCCTGAAAGGGAGGTCACCACTGAGTGTCAGGATCCATAAGCAGGATACCCCAAAACCTGAAATATAACCAAACTCAGATGGCAAAAGAGTCAATGAAATGATTTTAATGGTATTTCACTCATAAACTAATGCCTAGCCCAACTGTCATCAGAAAAGATTTACCCAGAAATAATGGATNGTGGTATTTTGGGGAATCCTATGGAAGAGGTGTAGGAAAGATTGTAGGACCCAGTGGTGTCAAGGACACAGTAAGAAAACCCACAAGAAAAAAAAATAACCTGGATTGATAGGAGCTCACAGAAACTGAACCAACAACAAGGGAGCCTGCATGGGACTGACCTAGTCCCTCTGCGTATATGTGAAGGCTGTGTAACTTGATTTTTTTATTGAGCTCTACATTTTTCTCTGCTCCCCTCCCTGCCTCTCCTCTCCCTCCTCCATCCCTCCCCCAAGGTCTCCATGCCTCCAACTTACTCAAGAGATCTTGCCTTTTTCTATATTCCATGTAGATTATATCTGTGTAAGTCTCTCTTAATGTCCTCATTGTTGTCTAAGTTCTCTGGGATTGTGGTTTGTAGGCTGGTTTTCTTTGCTTTATGTTTAAAAAACCACCTATGAGTGAGTACATGTGATAATTGTCTTTCTGTGTTGGGGTTACCATACTCAAAATAATATTTTCTAGCTCCATCTGTTTTCCTGCAAAATTCAAGATGTCATTATTTATTTCTTCTTATGTAACTCCTAACACTGAAAGCAGGGGCTGTCTCTGACTATGTTGCCTGCTTTGGGGACTCATTTCTCTTACTGGATTGGGTCATCCAGTCTTACTACAAGAGGAGGTGCCTAGTATCGATGCAACTTTATATCAATAGGTAGATAAGTTCCCTGGGAGGCTAGTCTGTATCTAAAGAGAAGCATTAGAGAACAAGTGGATTGTGGGGGGATTACTGCGAAGAGGGGAGAGAGGGAAAACTTTTATTGGGATGTTAAAAAAAAAAGAAAACAAAAAAGTTCTTGCATGAATTTATTGTGGCATACATCGCAAAGTTTTCAAGGGGCTGATACTGATGAGGTTTGCAGCTATGTTATTTATGAATGTCTACACAACACGTATCCTAATATCTCATAATAAGACAAATTGTTAAGAACAAACTAATGCACAATCTAAATATGTGTATATTTGAAATTGGGTTAAACAATCTAAAGGATTTGCCATTGAGTATAAAAAATAGAAGATTTGTCATTGGGTTTGATTTTATATTTTAACATTGTGATTAATTTAAAAAAATAACATATTTACTAATTCTTTGAAAATTTAACTGTGGTAAACTGAATGAGAATGGCCACCAGAGGCTCATTTGTTCTCCTGGAAGGTCACCAGTTGGGGAACAGTTTGAAAAGGATTAGGACATGTGGCCCTGTTGGAGCAGATGTGCCCTTCTTAGAGTGGAATGTTACTGGAATTGTGCTTTGGGGTTTTAAAAATCCAAACTAGGCCCAGTCTCTCTTTTCCTGCCGGAAGATTAGGTTGCAAAGATTTTTCAGTTAGTTCTTTGTTTGTTTCTCACCATGGTTTTCATGGACTAACACTCCACAATTGCAAGCAAGTTCCTAATAAAATGATTCTTCTTCTTAGAATGCCTTTGTTTGAGTGTGTCTTCACAGTAATCAAATAGTATCTAAAGCATTCATATTATCGATTGTCTTTGTATTCACCACTCCCAGCTCCTTCCAGCTCCTCCTACCTCCTGCTAGATCCTCCCAGCTTGTCTCATATCTTCCCAGCTTCTCCCACCTCCTCCCAGATTCTCCCAGATCCTCCATGCTTCGTCCTCACCATCTTACCCATCCATCATGTTTTACACACTCTCTCCTTTCTTGTTTTTTCTTTTGATGGTTTGTAATGAATATAGTTCCACCTGTACTTGCTAACTAACTACTCATGCCCTAAAGTGTGGTCAGTATACCAGAAGCCACACAATTAAAGAAGACTTACTATTAATCTCCTGGAAGCTATCAAATGGTAACAGCTTTGCAGCTGGGGATGGGACTTCTCTTCTAGTTCACCTTTCCATTTTGGATTTTTCCTACCTTGAGCTCATGCAGATCTTGTGCATATGATTTCAAATCACTGTTAGCTTATTTGACCTGTTGCTTTCTAAAAATGGGTTTTCTTGAAGTCATCTACCACCTCTAACTTTTAATATCTTCATTCCTTTTCTCGGGAGGTGGTGGCGGGGAAGAGTCAGAAATCTTTAATAAATAAATAAAAAATTAAAAAAAAGATCCCTATATCTACATGGGAAGGAACGATATATATTCCTAAGTGGAAGATAGATAGATAGATAGATAGATAGATAGATAGATAGATAGATAGATAGATAGATATAGATATTTATATTTAGGATTGAGCTTCTGAAATTTCCTCTGCAATTTGGTCAGTCATGGACCTGTGTTAATTGCAATATGTTGTGAGAAGAAACTTCTCTGATGTGACTTGGAAGATACACTGATCTCACTCATATTTTGTTTTGTTTTGTTTTGTTTTTAATAATCTTTGGGATAACCAACCTAGCAGTTCTTGGTGAACTGTTACAGATTACAGTAATTTTTTTTTGTTTTTTTTTTGTTTGTTTGTTTTTTGTTTTGTTTTGTTTTTCGAGACAGGGTTTCTCTGTTGCTTTGGAGCCTGTCCTGGAACTCTCTTCTCTAGACCAGGCTGGCCTTGAACTCACAGAGAGTTCCCTGCCTCTGCCTCCCTAGTGCTAGGATTAAAGGCGTGCACCACCACCGCCCGGCTAGTAAACTTACTATTTACTTATCCTACAGTTTTCTTTTCTGATGATCCTAGGGGAAATGAGATAACTATTTTCATGATGTTTTGCCGGGGATATTTCCTAGAACTACTCTAACTCATCTTCTAATTAGTTTGTTTCACTTTCTACAGTGTAGACAACCCTCTCGTTATGTTCATGGGTGTAGCTGTCATAACCCTAAGTATTTGATGGAGAGAATAGATTCTTTTATATAGGAGTGCTAAATACAGATTTGATAGATTGATGTAGAATATGTCATAACATTACTATTCATCTGTTCTCATGAAATACAAAGCTAGTAAGTTTCATTAAGGGAGAATAAAATGATAATAATTAGTGTATAGAAAGAATGTATGTTTAAATTGATAAGGCGCAGTGAAACAATTTTCTCTGAAAATCATGAAGCAGTTCAGCATATATAAAATTGTTTGAGTAGAGCTCCACCACTTCCATGACATCTTTGATTCTATTGGGAAGGCAAAGCTAAATGCCTAGAAAATGGTGCTCTACAATTTAGTGGGATGCTTCTTCTTGGACAGAAGCTATAATGCTCTATGTCATAAGAAAAAAAAAAAGGCAATGTCATTGGAATTTTCCCCTGAGACAAATGTGACAATTGCTGGAAAAAGTCACTCAGGGGTACATCCACTCTAGCATGTTCCAGACCAGAACGCTCTTTATCACCCCCACACGATGATTTTAGGTTTTCTTCTAGTTTACAGCATCTGTTGGCTTGGATTCTGTGTTGATTTGCTCGTCTTGCTAGAAAGCAGAAGCAGAACACCTGCCTTCGCAGATGTTTCATGTCTCAACCAAACGCTGAGATGTAAACCGATAGACGAGGACTGGTTTAATTTTTATACATGAAAATGAAATGTAATTACAGACTTCCATGTATACAGAGAATCATCACAAAATACCTTACTAAAGGTCCTCAGACTTAATTAATTTTAGTGTTCTTACAATTAAATAGGTACTTTTACTTTGTCATGGAGAATGAATTTTTCTACCATGTTTCTCTTCCATGCACAGGAATTAACTCTTGGAGGAGAGCATCCAAACTCATAGCAATATATTCACTAAGTATCATTTTAAATGTGTTTTTATGTGATAATGATGTGTATGTCTCTCTACATGAGGAAATACATGGTACAATGCATGTGGTTCTTCTTCATTGGGACACTATGACAAAGAGATAATCAATAAAAAATAAACCTGCACCACTAAGTTAGGATATGTACACATGTTGAAATTATCTCCTACAATAGTAAAACAATTTCTGTATATTTATAATATGTATTATATGAATAGTGTCAATATTAGGCAAATTAAAATAAAGAGAAATACTTTGCCTTTATTTACCAGTGTTATTTAATTCTGACCATTTGTTTTAGTTTTTTTTTTCCTGAAATTATAAAGTGATACAACTTCTAGGTAGTACTTATATTCAACCATGAAAATGTTGTTGTAATTTGAATTTGCTATGTTTATATTTGTCTGGCTGTAATTTCATAAAAGAATATACACTTGAAAAGCATCAGAAGTTATTTTCTGAACTCGACATGTCCAGGCCAACTTATAAACACCTTTATCGACAGAATGATAATTTTTAAAAGTAGAAAAACCAGAAATTAATAATAACAAAATACCATATAATTCATATATCTAAAATAATCATCTTTCAAAATGTGATCAAAATTAAATGATTAGTAAGTCATTTTTAGCAAGTTATTGAGATAAGTTATATGTGTTAAAATCGCAACATCTCTTGGCTTGCAATAAGCATATTTCAAGTGCATTGTTGCCCTATATGACTGGTGGTTGGTGTAATGGGCAATGAAGTTTGAGAACTTAAAATAAGATACATATTTTCATAATATTTTGCTTGTGATATTTTTAGAACTTCTCCATTTCATCTTCTAACTATTTTTATACTTTCTACAGTGTAGACAACCCCCATCTTATTTTTATGGATATAGATATAATAACTGTAAATATTTGATATATAGAATAGATTCTCATATTATTACTAATGATAGATTCTTCTTGCTCCTATTTAATTACTGAAAAAAAACCCACACTAATATCAAGGCAATTCTTATAAAATAAAGTAATTTTTAAGAGTTATTCGACATTACTCTTTTATTATTACACAAATATTTGAAATTTGATACATTTTTTCATACTAATGACTTAAATAATGTCTTCTGCCTTTATCGATGATCTTATTAAAGCCCAAGGTCAAAGATAATGTATCTGATAACTTAATTGGCTTGCTTGTTGATTACCAGGTTAGTCCAAAATCATCATGGTGAGAAACAAACAGGTATGTCACTGGAGCAGGTATGGTGTGAGAGATTGTTGAAAATCTCTGATGCTGATATCAGGGTTACTGGTTAGGGATCAGAAAGTGTGCTTAGTTAGGATATATGAGACTGAAGACAAATGACTGTAGTGAGGTTACAATGATGTGTGTTTTTTGTTCTGTGTTTTTAATCAGTATATAGAAATGGAACAATAAAAATAACTAATAAAAAATATAATGCAAAAACTAGTTACCTGCACTTATATCAGGAATTGCTTGAAATCTGACTGAATGTGAGTTTGAGTTGGAGCTAGATAGACAGCACTTGAAGACCCTGGGTTTCCTTGTTGCTGGGAGAGCCTAGAAGCTATTCCCTAGATTTTTTTAGAACTGGGTTTTCAATACTAAGAAGATAGCCATGCATTTCAGATCCAGGCCACTCAAATGGCTACTCTGGGATGTCAAGGAAAATGTAAAGGTTGTCATTGAATACATGAAAAATAGTAAAAACAACTATTTAACCACTGAAACACATTAGAAAAACTAAAACATAAATCAGTCTTGATTTTTAAATAGTCATCTACTATTAGTAACTCTCCACATTGCTGAGGTAAAATAGCTGGAAAATGCAACCTTCACAAGGAAGAGACAATTTTGCTCAGTTTGGGAGTACAGTCCACCTTAGTGGGGAAAGGGTGTAAAGAGAAATGAGATAAGTAGTCAAGAGATACAGTGACAAAATTCCTAAAGTTTGATGGCTTTCTCTTGTTTATTCATTGCAGGACCTGAGCCCATGTGGCAGTGGTGACCACATTCACTGGGGTCATACCATCTCAACTTAACTAATCCAGATTATCCCCCACAGATAAACCCAGAAACTAAACTAATCTACATAGTCCCCCACCGGTATTTCCTGAGCCTTGTCTTCTAAGTGATGCTAAATTCTGTCAAGTTGCCAATCAATATTAACCACACAGTGTCTGTTCAATACATTTTCAAAATTATTTCAGGCTTGTATTCATTTTATACCAATAAATATTTCTAGGTTTCATTGAAAGTGAATTTCTCTGATAATAAGCTAAGAATTATGAATCTTTCCATACTAAAAGAGGTCTTTTGCAACTTTACAGTATATTCATCTGACAGCAAACCTGTCAAAAAGCAAATTGATGGATGAAATATGAATATAACATTTAAACACCCTCATAAAATATAGTCAGAAGCTCAAAGTAAGAATGTCTTTTTAGGCTGAGTCTTTATGTTCAACAAAAAAGGAAGAAACTGTTTAAAATGTGTCCCCAGATACTGCCTCATTGTGACTGCCTATTGATGATAATAGTCCATAAAGAAGGCTTCACATCTTGACATCTCCAAGAATACCTAATAGTTTATGTGGACTAGTAGTGTACCAGTCATTATCTCCAATATACATGATATAGCATTTGATGTATATCTACATCATGGAGAGTTTCAGCAACAAGATTGATCAATATTAAAAGATATTTGAGTTCTTCTTTTAGGAATATCTTAAGGAATGACAGCTCAAAGAGAGAAAAATGAAGTTCAGGAATGTTCAAAGCTGAGCTGGACATGTTTCACACCTATTATCCAAGTTCTCAGACTGAGGACCAGGCCAAGATGAGCTACCAAATAGCTGGGAAGCTAGGCAGAGATGGAAAGGGGAAAATAAATTTCTGTCTTGGGTCAGAAATAGTATATTATAGAAGTGATAGAAACACCACCGATTGTAAACGCCTTTCTGTCAGATACTCCATGATTCTATCAGCGTAATTGATGGCCATATTTACAATTTCCAAGATAGAAGTTGTCAGGGATGTCTATGCTGCTACTAATTATGGGAAATTAAAAATTTGGAACATTTAAAATGTGCATTTCTTGAGGAGGCCAACTGTGTAACTTTAGAAAACCTTTTAAAGAGAAATGTGAAAGCCTGTAAAAGGTCAGAAGTCGTTGGATACTGGCTATGCCCGAGCAATAAATTCTGTTGGAAACACCCTTCAGATGGAATTCTGAAAGCCACTTCCTCCTTTTTCAGCTGCCCATGATGAATTTGTTTGAAACTCACCAAGTATGAAATAAAATGTGATGATTACTGTACAGATTTTGAGTAATGGCATGCTGGAGAACAAAACACATTTGGATTCAATAATGATTATGTTACTGATTATGTATTTAGTTAATCTATGTAGAGTTTTCAGGGCCATTGATATCCCAATGCTGAGCAGTTTGATCTATGAGCATATTTGACATTTATGCCGACTTAATTTATCGTTATCCTTTAGTACCTTAGACCAAACCACAGAATTTTTACCTTCATGTAAATGTTGTTCGATCTATCTTTTAATTTCCTTTAAAGTTAAATGAACATAAACTTGCAGTTGTTGAAATGGACATGCTCTGACATTGCTTCTGTGAGAAGAAAGTGTAAATGAGATATCAGATGTATTCACTAATTTCAAAGAAAACTCATAAGTTCTATCAGTTGAAAAAGTAGCCTTTACCAATAAATGATTCTCTGCTTTTCCCTGAATAATCTATGAAAATCTTCCAAGCACTACTCTGAATTTCAGAAAACTTGGTTGCTAATGACTAACTCTCAAGCTGCTAAAATTAAAAACATCTCCTTACAAGGAAGAAACTGTTACTCAATGAATCCTATCCATTGATACAAATCAGCCAAGTCTTCTGTACAGTATAAAGCCCCATTTTATGACACCACAGCAGTTTCTAAAGTGGAGTTCATACCACTCATCCACCCCCAACTCAAATGCTTTTTCTGTCTCAATCCATTCAGGGTAATTTATGTTATCAGATCAGCAGATGTTCCCAATTTCACATCTACATTTCCTTCTAATCATTTACCTCTTTAAAAAGAAAGAAAAAATAAAACAGTTTTAGTGAGGTATAATTGATATGTAAAAAACTTCATGTATTTAATGTGAACAATTACATGGTTTTGGAAATATGCAAACACTTATAATAGCATCTCCACACTGAAGATAATTGATACATTTACACTTCTCCAAGTATTTACATACTGTAAAAGATATATGTGTGTTTATACACATAGGTGATCAAGACCCTTAGAGTGAGATTTACTCTACCAGTCCTTTATAAATAAGTTCTGTTGTTGTTGTTTAATTATGGATGGGCCTGTGAGTCAGTGATAAGAGGCTTGCTTAGTATGTAAGGGACTATGACTTTGATATCAATAATCACAAATAAATAATAATTAAACTAAAATAAAACACTGAAAAAGAAACATATTTTGTTTACACTTTATGGGCACCATGTACCAATTGAGTAAATACATTCCCGATAGATTCAAGATACCACTTCCCCTATTGCATGTGGGCTTCAATTAAAGAACAGAAAAAATATAGTTCAAAGGATGATAGCCAGCTGGAGAAATGGAATTGGCCAGACAGACTGAGCAATAACCTTTTAGTTCTGAAGTTACAGTGATCTATTTTTTTCTTCACAAAATACATAGTTTATAATACTATTGCCAAGGTCAGGTAATGGGATATGGAGCCTTTGGGAGGTGATTACATCATATTTGAGCTTGGAGCCCCTAATAAATAGGATTAGTACCCTATAAAAGAATCCAAGGAGTCATTTTTAGCACACTTACCTTTTAATGATACAGCAAAAAGTTCATCATTCAGGAGTTAGGAAGCATTCCATCTCTGCCACTTTTTGGATTTCAGGCATACTAGCCTCTAGCAACATGAGAAATGCATTTATTTTGCTTATCTTCCCTTCAGCTTATGCTATTTTTAATAGTATCTCAATTGTATAGAGATGGAAATTTTGAATTAAGTAGCTGAACATTGTTGCCATGAAATGTGGAAACAACATTTATAAATAGAGACTTTTAATTTGTTTCCTGGGCACCCAGACCCAAATAAACACACAGAAACTATATTAATTCCAACACTGTTTGATCAATGGTTTATGCATACTTTTTTCTAGCTCTTACATCTTAAATCAACCCCCTTCTAAGAATCTGTGTATCACCATAAGGCTATGGCTTACCAGCAAGATATCGGTGTCTGATTCCTATACCAGCTACATGGCACCTCTTTGACTCTGCCTACCCTATCTCTATATGTCTGTTTTTATTTCCTTCCTGGCTTTACCCTGCTAAGTAATTGGTCAAAACAGTTTTATTAATAAGCCAATAAAAGCAGCACATATACAGAAGGACATCACACATCAACTCTTGAAGTGAAAATAGAGACTAGAAGAATCAGGAGGCACATGTTAGCAAAACATCCATTATTTTGAGAGTAAAAAGCTTTGTAGAAGAAGAACCATCAAAAAGCTGTTGAGAAAGTATTATTCCTCTAGCCAATGAGAAAATACTGAATGGCTAAGCAGTGGTGGTGCACATCTTTAATCCCAGCACTTGGGAGGCAGAAGCAGGTAAATCTCCATGAGTTCGAAACCAGCCTGGTCTACAAGAGCTAGTTCCAAGACAGCCAGGGTTTTTACACAGGGAAACCCTGTCTCAAAACAGAAACACACACACACACAGACACACACAAAGAAAGAAAAAAAAAAGAAAGGAAGGAAGAGGAAGGAAGAAAGAAAGAAAGAAAAAGAAAGAAATCCTGTTAGTAGAAATATTGAAAGTAAAGGCAATTTTAATGAAGTCTTATTAAAGTGAGTAACATATTATTAGACAATAAAATAGTTACAAAACACTAAAACTTAACTAAATTTATGTTCATGTTCTACTGTCAAAGGGAAGAAATTGTAAATGAAGAAGCTGAATGTTTTAGAGAGGTAATTCCTAAACAAAGAATTGAATATGTTTTCTCATATATGCATAGTCAAATATTAGAATGGAGAATTTAAAGACAGGAATCATATTCAAAAGGAAAGAAGAAATAAAATTATGCATAAACTAATAGGCCAAGAAGTGTTGAAATTAATTAAAATAGTTTCTGCTTGATTATTTATGGAGTATGGGCAGCTGGGAACGAATAGGCAGCCTCCTCCAACATTACAGCAGGAGGGATAAAATAAATACATTTCAAATGTAAAGAAACATATGTTATCATTTAGATTACTGGTCCCACCCAATTCTTATTTTGATACTCTCAGCCCGAGTTAATCATATTGAAATTGAAATGAGAACGTGGGGATACGAGTATATAATTCAGCAAAAATAAATCAGTTTAAGGTCAGGAAATAGTTTGTCTGGGCACCTTGATTTTACATCTCTGAATTCACAAGAAACAAATGTCTGCTGTCTAGAAACTACCAGAAAAATGATATTATGGTATTTCGTTAAAAGCGAATGCAGTGGAAATACGCATATTCTGTTTTTAAAAACCCTGTGAACAGTGTAACGTCCTGGCATTGTCCTGAAATAGACCATATGAATGGTGGAGTGTCACTTCTATGTGAGGCAGACTGTCAGCTTTAGCTCATTATATGGCAAGATTTTCTTTACTAAATCTCTATGTATGTTTCTGGATATGTGTGTATGGTGCATGTCTGTGTGATATGACAGCAGGTAGAAGTGTGCAACAGCATGAATTTGGATATTAGGAACCAACATTAGGTGTCTTGTCCTACTATCTATTATCTACTTATTCTCCTATCTACTATTGTCTACCTTGATTGAGACATAGTCTTCTTGTTATATACTGTGGCAGATTCCAAGCTAGCTGATCAATGAGGTTCTATGGATTCTCCTGTCTCTATAACCCATTTCATTATATTAACCCTTGAGTTACAGACATATAATACTGGGTTTAAGTTAGTTCCAGGAATTTGAATTTATGTCTCTATACTTGTGTGACAAACTCTTCTGCCTAAAAACATCTTCTCATCTCAATGTTTAATTTTCTAATTGTAAGTTATTCTATTATCTAGGAATTTCTGCATCATTATAAATGTTTTCTATTTCTGCCCTATCAGTAGTTTATTTGGTAAACCTTTCACAACCTCAATTACTTCACATGCACAGAGCTATTTAATATGCTATCATTCATAGATTCATCGGTCAATTCAAAACAAGTTCATATAGTTTCTTAGAATTATGATTTGGTATATAATCAAAATTATATCTATAGTATTTATAACATTAAAAATAATTTAATAATATCTTTGAGATGAAGATGCTTATAAAATATAGTAAGTTGCAAATTTGAGTGGGTGTGAAATATGAAATAGGCAGCCATTCATAGCATATCTTGCTTATGCCAATTTACTGTCACTTAAATAATGCATTCTATTTTTTCTACAAACCTAAATAAAATTGTCATTCAGAAATAACACAGTGACTTAGACATATTGATGTAGATCAAATCTCAATAAATTTTAGTAATGACAGTCATTTTAACCATTAATGATAGCCTGGCTATGTAAGAAGCCTATATTCATGAGAGAGTATTGACATATATGTAGCTAGGACAGCCATGAAATAGAAACCCATATGTACAGATTAGGCAGGGATATTAGCAAGTATACTTGTAGATGTCACTTCTCTGATTTTTCATTCTCAAAGCCAATGGGTGTATAATTACATAAATGGATCAGAGTTATTCCAACATACTAGATGGTATGTCTTGTTTCAATGGTGATATTTGAGGAATCCACAAACATTAATCATGCTTATTAGCAAGGCAGTCATATGAAAATCAATTAGCCTGATATAAAAAAACTAACACATTATTCTTGCTTTACAATCTATTTTTCAGCACCACATAAAACTGTTTAAGTTGGAAAACTATATCTCTTATAAACTATATTTGAGGCTTTCTCTGGATAAAAGCCAAGGTTATGATTATAAGATAGCAAATTCATTATATTCCAAACCATTACCCGTGGGCTTTGCTTCATACAATTTTACAGAGTTTTGTAGTTTACCTATAAAATGAAATGGTTCAAATTATATTTATTGTGATTCTTAAGGTTTTTTAATGTCACTCAATATGAATACATATCAGTCCTGAAAAGTGATTCCTCTTAAAGTATGAAGAAAAGCAACAAAAAGATATTTCTTTTTTGTTTGATTTGAATTGATCCCTTTTATATCACAAGTTCCAACTCTTGAATACTACTATTTTTTGTGTGTGCTACAAAGTCCTTTAGTAAAGTCATTGTCAAATCTTCAGTGGAATCCCTATGTCTCTTTCTATGTTTTCTTCTTCAATCTCTGCTTTATGGACAATACTTGGTCTTTCCTGGGGTAATCTCTATTTGGAAAAAAAAAAATAGAGGATATCCCAAATCAGGAAAGAGTGAGGGGATCTGGGGATACCAACGTCATCAAATGCAAGTTGTCCTAATAAGACTAACATGATTGCAGTGAGTGCCACTCCAGGGAGACAGCAGCTTGCCATTGATTTTTTTTTTTTTAAATGGGAACAGATGATCAACTCTGAGGTGAAGGTTCCTTTTGATTACTGCAGCCAGGCCATGATGCAACGCCTCAGCCTCACTTCAGTAAGAAAGTTGCAGTTTAAATGCCAGTGAGTCTAACGAATCTTCAGCAGTGAACTACACTTCAGGGATTCAGGAGTGCCACTTGCAAAACACCTCATGTCTGACATTTAGGTTTTAGGATGTGTATCTGAACTTGAAAATGATTAAAGTTTTCTGAGTAATTTCAAGATTTTGGAGTTCACTTCTGGAGAGAAGCAGTTAATAATTACTTATTCAACAATTACCTATTGTTGGTTTCCTGGGTGATTCTGTACACATTTCTCTATAGTCTTTCATTATATGAGTAACTGCTTTAGTTTAATTGATAGATAATAAAATTTGCCTCAATAAATGATTTTACTTATTTGAACCTTCAATTAAAGTAAATGTGCATTCTATCTCTCAAGTAAAATTTATCTTTTTTCAAAGGTTGCACGCTTAGATTATAATAGAAATATAAACCTTTTCTAAAAGTTTTCAGAATTTCTTCCTTTTCAATAACATATTTTCATTAAACATATAATGGCCCTTGTTATCTTTGAAATGAAAATTCTGGACAGAATTTCAACTTGCAGTTGAAAGCACCTTGTCTCTCATCGATATATTGATTTTCATTGCCTGCCAAGCAAACAGGAGCACCTTAATCTCACATGAACTCAGATTCCTTTACATTTTCCAAAAAGCATAGTAAAAGCCTGAAATATCTTATTCTCACCGCAGAGATCTGAATACTAACCAAGAAAAGGTCTGTCCATTTGGAACCTCACAGTTTGAACACAGCAATTGGAATGCTGAAACAAAAGGCCGTAAACACAGTGAAGACTGCTTCGCTTCCATCAAGAGAGCTCAGAAATAATGCACAATCCTTTCAATATCTAATTGCTCAAAAACATATATATATGCAAAATCGTAATCTTTTATTTCACTGTACTATCCTCAATGATTAAAATTATTTGACACATATTATTTGTTGTTTCTAATTATGAAGCTATCCCAGAGTAGCCAGGTAGCAATGTACTCTAAACTAACTATGGTAACTCATTTTGGCAATCTCAGGAATCTGAAGATTAAAACAAGAGAATTGTCATGAGTGTAAGCTTAGTCTTGGGTATATAAATATTCCAGGCCAACCTGAGCTTTGGAGTGAGAATCAGTTTCAAAAACTTAGGTAGATAGATAGATAGATAGATAGATAGATAGATAGATAGATAGATAGACAGACAGACAGATAGTTGGATTGATAGATGATCGATAGATAGTTTAATAAAAACATTTTGGACTAATTAATGCATGCTTGGTATTTACTTATAAAATTAGAGTGGCAGATGGACTCACTGTCACTGTAGGAAAAACAGCATCCTTTTTGACAGCTTCTGAATGATTCTACTCTTATTTAATTTAATTTAATTTAATTTAATTCTACTCTTAATTAGAGATGCCAAAAACTGTGTAGTGACTTAAAGGAATAAAATGTTGTGACACAGGATTTTTGTTGATGCTTTTTTGGTTTTTGGTTTTGGGGTATGAAAAATATTGCAAACCTCCTAAGTACCTCTCTAGTACCACCAGAGATCGCGGGCTCCGACACAATTATTTGTAATTGTCGCTGAGACTGGCAGTGCCTCCCACTGCACATACACTCACCCCCAACAGAGCTTTGCAATGAACTCTTTCTGAGTCTTCAACTCATGGACTCTTAATCAACATCACATAGGGCTCTTATTTATCTCTTCTATTTATTTGGTTTTCTTATTTTTCTTCCTTAATATGACAAGAAGACTAAACTTCCTTAGCGAACAGAATTTAACTTGATTTTCAGTATGAAACACTTGCTAGTCCATAAAGGAAACATATAATAAGTTGTATCAGCGTTTCGATTTTGAGTGCCTCGCTAGCTGACGCTATTGTGCATGTAAACATCGACCCTACTTCTTTGTAGCCAAGTCAGCATATTTCACAGTCACTTCTTTTTTTTGCTTTCTCTGCAGAATCCAAACACACTTCTGATTAGTGTTAAGCTATGCGTGGAAACCTGGTTTAATTTCCACCAAAGTGGCACATCCCCCTGACTATTGTTGCTCCTGCAGGGAGAAGTGACATTCCAAGAATAGTACTACACATTTTCCTCTCACTGGATGTTACAAAATTCCAAATATCCATGTACCTAGGCTTTGAGATCATCGTGTGGAAAAATTGTCCCATGTTAAAATTAATCTGGGAGCACAATAAAATTCAAAGCTTATAGCATCCGGGCAATCATTTCCTCCTTTGTAGACATAAGATGTCATTATCATATAATTTCAATTAAAGACAAAATGTAAGTTCATTTTCATTAACTTTAAAAACTATCTAGTGTGTGATTGTATTCAATATGATGTATAAAAGTGACAGTAACAGATGTGTCATTTGTGAAAACAAATCCCTTTAGTTTTTCTAAGATCTGCAGGCAGATAATTTTACATTATCAATAATGCTTTACTGCAGTCAGCAAAAGCTATTAAAACATTACTTGGAATCTTAACCAAAGGTCTGAGCACTGCAAAAACTTTTAGCTGTATACAAAAAAAAAAAAAAACAGAATTTTGTCCTCTGAAAAATTTTAAGTGGTTCAATTATTTGCAAATTAAGAAGTGATAAGTTACACTGTGCATCTGAGTATCCTGTTTTTTTTTTCAGTTAAAGACTGTTTATTCTTCAGATTTTTTGGGTAACACATTGATTCCTTTGGCTAATAGAACACTCTACTTGCATTCCATTGCCAGATTGTGAATTAGCTATGATTCTTAAAGTCATATTGATTCTACAGTAAATTCAGTACAAATTTCTTAAACTCCCAGGAAGTGTTATGATGATAGATGGCAAAAAGAAATTGAACATTTTAGATCATATTCATGCACGTGTATGTAAATGCATGCATATATATCTTATACATGACTGTGTACAGTTTTATTAACATAGTTTGCATATCAAATGTAATTCATCTTTTGACTCCTGTGAAAATCCCCAATATAACAAGCATAAAAAGGAGTACCATTTATTTAGGACTCTCTGCTTGGGAGGCCTCATTCAATGGTGACTTGTTTCTAACACTTTGGGACCAGTGGCAGGTAGAACTTTCTGGTATTAAGACCTATCCTAAACACTACAAATCAAAGGAGTATATTTAAGAAGCACATATATAAAAATCATATTGTGTGTAAAAAAATAACAATATTTAAATAATCATCCAAGCTTAAATACATCACGCCAATTCTCTGAGAGAAATTAGCTTTTTCACTAATACATGAATAATTTCATTAATCTGATCTTATCCTATTTTAACATTCCTGTTCAGTTTTGGTTCTGGATTAATTCTGGTTACCACTGTTCTGCTTTAAAAATGAGGTGGTACTGATTACCCACAATGGTGACTGGATAAAATGCAGCTCAGGTTTTATGTGGATTATTGATCAGTAGCTATGGTCATTTAACTATGGCAATCCATAGAGCTATGGACTTTCAATTCTCCTTTTTTTTCTGAACATATGTCAGTTTCCTACTTTGTGTTTGTGTCAGTGGAAAAAATAATCAAAACAATTAAACTAACATAACTACCATATTCCATGACTATTATCTGTCCCCAGTTTTCAACAAAAAGTTGCAGAAGGAGCATTGATATAAAGGAAGACTGGGCTATGTATATCCTTGGGAGCACACCATATCATTGCCTCTTGTTTGGCCTCTGTTTCTTGTTGTTCTGGTTCTGTTTTGTTTTCCTGCTCTTTCTATACAGCTTCCTATTTCCTGTGGTAATTATTCAAAATTTAACTGTCTATCATCCTTCTATGGCATGTAATTTCTAAGGTTATTTCAATGTATGCATTTTAAATTTACATGTGTAGCATTTTACTATAGCTGTGTCTATATTGTTTCTTCCAGTATGACAAGGTGATTTTTTAAATATTTTTATTGATTTTATATCCAAATAATAGTTCTCCCTCCTACCCTTCCTACTGACCCTCCACCTCTACCACAACCCATCCCCTACCCACTCTTAGCACAGGCTTTCCATGGGAAGTCAACAAAACCTGATACATTAAGTTGGGGCAGGAACAAGCCCTTCCCTGCTGCATCAGGGCTGAGCAAGCCATAGAAAATGGGCTCTGAAAAGCTAGCTTATCAGCCAGGGATAGATCCTGGTTCACTGCCAGAGGCCCCTTAGATAGACCAATGTACACAACTGTCTCCTATATGCAAAGGGTAGAATTCAGTCCCATGCATGTTCCACAACTGTCGGACTAGAGTTTGTGAGTTCCTACTATCTCAGTTAAATTGTCACTAAAGATTTCCCCTTCATGACCTTGACACCCACACACACACACACACACACACACACACACACACACACACACACACACACAGTTGCTTATATAATCCCTCCTTCCTCTCTTTAATTGCCTCCCTAAGTTCAGCCAGGTGCTTGGCTGTGGGTGTCTGCTTCTGGTTCCATCAATTACGGATAAAGACTGTATGATAATATTTAGGGTATTCACCAATCTGATTCTAGGCAAAGGCCAGATCAGGTACCCTCTCTACTATTGCTAGGAGTCTTTGCTGTGGTCATTCTTGTGGATTCCTTGGAATTTCCCTAGCACCAGGTTTCTCCCTAATCCCACAACAGCTCTCTCTATCAAGACATCTTTTATTGCTCTCCCATTCCCTCTCTCAACCAACTCTACAGTCCCATTCTCTCACGTTCTCAGATCCAACTCCAACCCTAGTTTTCCCAAGAGATCTCATGTATTTTTTCTTCTTAGGGTGATCCATATTTCCCCCTTAGGATTCTCCTTGTTACCTAACTTCTCAGGAATGGTGGACTGTAGTTGGGTTATCTTTTGCTTCACATCTAGCATCCACTAATGAGTGAATATACACTGTGTTTATCTTTCTGAGTCTTGGTGACCTCACTCAGGATGATTTTTTTCTAGCTCCATTCATTTACCTACAAATTTCATCATGTCATTGTTTTTTATAGTTGAGTAATACTCCTTTGTGCAAATGTACCACTTTTTTTAGATCCCTTCTTCAATTAAGTAGCATCTATACAGCTTATGTTGTAGAGAATGTGGAATGAGAACACTCCTCTACTGTTGCAAACTTGCACATCCAATTTGGAAATCTCATAAAATTGGGAATCAACCTACCTAAAGAACCAGTGATGATTCATACCATTATTTGTAATATCCAGGTCCTGCAAACAACCTATATGTATGTAATTTTAAGATTTACCCTTTTTCTTGCACAAATCTGCAATTTATTCCTCACAGCAAACCTCTTACTAATGGTGTTTAAATAATTACCAATCCAGTTACTTTATAAAAACTTCATTTGGCTCTTGTTTTCACCTATGGCAAAAGTGAGCCAGGTATATTAGAAAGGTCTTTCCTGCAGGCCTAAAGTACCACAAACTGATAATTCTCATGCTCTGACTCTGTCATGCTTGAAAACTAGTGGTCAGATTCTGATCCTATATTCTTTATATCTCAATCTGCATCCTTATTTTATAGTTTTCTTAAACTGAATTTCATCTTATTTCTTTGACACTCATTAGTTTTTTATTGACAATAGTTATTTCTTTAGTAATAGACTCTTTGAAATCCTCTTTGAGATCTCATTTTAATTTCTGATTTATTTTACTTATTACTTCAATTTATTTGTCCTTTCCCTCTCATCAGTATGGGAAACCAAAACATAAGATATAAGTAAAATATAAGAAGTGGCTTTTCATAAGTATTTTCTGAGGAAGTAGAGTGAAAGTGAAGGCAATGATCAACTGAAGTGTAGACAGAGACAGAATGTCCTGCCCAGCATTCAGTCTCAAAGAAACACACAAAGGGTTCTATTAATTATAAACTTTTTGGTCTACTAGCTCAGGCTTATTTAATAATTAGCTCTTACAACTTAAAAATCCATAATTCTTATCTATGTTTAGCCACGTGGCTTGGTACCTTATCTCAGTGAGGCATTCTCATCTTGCTTTCTCTGCATCTGGCTGGTCACCACATCTCTGCCTTTCCACTTCCCAGAATTTACCTAATATTTTTGTTTCACCTCTACTTCCTGCCTAGTTCCTGGCCAATCAGTATTTTAGTAAATCAATATGGGGGGGTAAATCTTTACAGTGTACAAGATCACTGAAGAAATCCAATAAACTATGTATTGATCAACAAATACCCTAGTGAATGAATGAGATTCAAACTGCACAGATACTCCACAAAATATTCTCTCATATCATCTATACACTATCTCATGCACCTTGTGGTTGACAGACGCTAAAAGATCTCCCTCATGTCTAAACAATCTGTGCCTCTACTCCAAGATGGGTGGCTAGTTAATGTTGGGGAAGCTTGAAAGTTTCTGTCCTTTACCTTGAAGTGGGATGCTGTTTATTTGCAAGTAACAGCTAACAAACTTTGCTGAAATGAAGCAATCTAAAGAAAATAAACATTCTGTACATCTCAAGGGGTAAAGGCGTTTCCACACTTACTCTTCTGTTTTTCTTTTTCCTCTAGCTTGAAAGAAAAAAAAAAAACATGGCATGTGCCCTGTATAGAAACACAATATGATCACAATATGATTCAAACATGTGTCATCCATGACCTCAAGACATTGCAAAAAAGGCAGAACATTTAAATATGAAGTGTTAATTGCCAATAGTACAACTGAGATTATTTTGTCTTACCTTGGAAAGTCAGAGATTGCTTTTCTGAAGGAATTTTTCCTGAGATGCTTCTCAAATTATGTTTATAAAAAAGTTGATTCATCATCATGAACTTATTTTACTTTCCATAAACTAACAAAAGTTATTCCTTTCTTCTTCTTATCCTTTACTTAACTTCTCATTACTGTTCAATACCATTAACTTTGTTTTATTTGAGTGACTGTTTGATTAATGTTTGGCTCCCAGAGTAGAATAAAAACAGAGATTATATCTGTTTTCAGCTGACATCTTTGAATGTCACAAAGTGGTAGATACGATGATGAATAAATAAATAAAAGATAAAATGAAGGAGGCTCCAAGGTTAAAAATTAAGCTAATACTTTAGCTCTAAATTTGTTACAAATTGAT
Organism: Alexandromys fortis; assembly: GCF_014885135.2. Taxonomy (NCBI): domain Eukaryota; kingdom Metazoa; phylum Chordata; class Mammalia; order Rodentia; family Cricetidae; genus Alexandromys; species Alexandromys fortis. The sequence continues at coordinate 9,319,865 of NW_026067927.1, forward strand.
TCATGATTTGGGAGGTAATCTTTTCATTATAAGTTTTAGTTTCTAACATTAGTCATTAGACGTAATGATCTATAGTGGACTTTTAAGCTCTGCTTCCTTATATAATTTCACATAATATAACTGTAGCTTTGGCACAGTTGATGTTTATATAGTGATAGTTTTTAATCTATGAGATTTTAGCTAATCTCTGCCTTTTCAAATCCTCGTATCTTCTACATTCACACATATTATATATCTATATAATTCTAGAAAAAAATTTATTATTTGACAACTGGCAACATTAAATGAAAGCACAAATCTACAAAAAAATAAATTTGTGTCCCATAACCCAATCATCCATTAAATGGACAATATATTTAAATACAACATGCCTTCTCATTTCTAGTAATTTTTTTTAAAACATCATGTGAGATTACTATTCTAATATTAACAAGGTGATTTCAGAATTGAGATGTTGTTTCTCAACCAACCTTTATTATTTGGACAGGCAATGTCTCAAATATGACAATTCCACACAACCTGTGGAATGTATGAGGTAAAAGCGAGGAAATTGCAATGAAGTCATGATAAAGATGGGAGTCCTAGATTACTATGTTTCCAAAAGTAGGGTAGATTATTAGTAAGAGCAAAAATTTAAATCTCAACTACAGTTCAAAGTACCTTATTTCATGAAACTTGTTATCTCAATATCCCATTCTATACTCAGACAAGAAGACACATAACTACTAGTCTACTCACATTCAGTTGAATACACAACTATTCCGGCTGTGCATCCATCAGTAAAGAATGAATATACTCAGACAAAGCTATCAGAAGCAACACTTCTTTAAACTTTCTGAGTTGTCAGCAGAACAGAAAGTCCCAGGCTGAAAATTATGTCAGCCTTTCTCCCCAGAAATCACTCCATAAAAATTTAACTCTGCATCATCTCAAATTCATCTGAGAAAAAGAGAGATAAAGTGTGCTTAAATCAAAGAGATTTATGTATTCCAATAAAGCTGCAAGATTTTGTTTTGATAGCAATAATGCAAGAGCCAACAAATTAAATGCTCTTGAGGAATGATTATGGCTACAGGAGTTAGTTTGTTTTTATCAAGACTGAATAGCTGTGTAACTTGCCCCCTTGGAGGTGTACAGATTTTGGTGCTATTGAGAAGTGGCCTTAGGAGAAATGGTGTTGAAGGGAAATAAATATAAATTTATTTAAATTTGATTTCTGTTAGTAAGCCTTTCTTTACAGATTGACTTTTGGTAATTTATTATCCACCAACAGCAACACAAAGTAAGCTGTCACTAGATACATCAGTTAGGCTCACCCTGAAGATCACTGTCATTAGAATGAATGGTACCCACACTGCCCAGTGCCAGTCATGAGTAAATTTGAAATTGCCTGTGACCTTGAAGGGAATCCCTGCATCTTCCCACTCCCTATGGCCAAAAGGCCCTTTGCAGTACTTGGCATTAACTAAAGAGGCACAGAAGCAGAATAGACTGATCAAGCAATCCAGAGGCCAGTCAAGATAAATTAGATGCTTAATTTATATACCCAGCCTTGCAGACAGCCTAATTACACAAAGACAGTTTGATAAAGTAATATAAGATTCTGCACATATTAGCGAGAGCTTGCTTCCATGAAATTATTGCTGATAGATGTGTTCTGTGCTTTAAGATTATGTGTGCAAGATTGTGCAATGGCCAGGGAAGAGCACATTTTCTGTTATGTATTAAAATGGGGAGCTACCTGTCAATCTTTCTTAATTTTATGCTTCTTACTAAGCTACAATTCTTTCTTGTGCTTTGTGTCTGTTTTTTTTAGCATTCACTGAGATGGACATAAAATAGCCATGTGGGAAAACAGTACAAAATGATGCTGAAAATAAATGCAAACTATATCCATAGACTCAATCATTGAAATAGAAAAAGGAAGAACAGTTTGAAAACATAATTCTAAGTCGAAAACCTCTTGTTTTCTGTCAGGAGAGTGGGAACTGCTGCTAATTAAAGGAAAATGAACATACACACAAAAAGCTGAAACACACTTTTGAATAAAAAGCCTTGTCAATGTGATGCTGACAATAAGTAGGATGAAGGGAAGGCTATTTTTTTTACATTTGGTAGAATAGTTTTATGCACTATAATTGATATGTGAACTTAACTCTATTGTACAAGGTCAGGCTAAGTATTGGATGAAAATGTTAAAAATTCTGATCTGACTAAATAGCTTTTTTTCTGATTTCTTTCTTTTTCTTTTAATTGAACTGTATGTTTTTCTCCACTCCCCTGCCTTCTTCCACCCTTCCCCTCAACCTTCTCCCATGATCCCCATGCTCTAAATTTACTCAGGAGATATTGTCTTTTTCTAATTCCTGTGTAGATTAGATCCATGTATATCTCTCTTAGAGTCCTCTTTTTGTCTAGAATCTCTGCGATTGTGACTAGTAGGCTGGTTTTCCTTGCTTTATGTGTAAAAGCCACTTATGAGGGAGTACATATGATATTTGTATTTCTGGGTTACCTCATTCAACATGATGTTTTCTAGTTCCATCGATTTTCCAGCAAATTTCAAGATGTCATTGTATTTTTCTGCTGTGTAGTACTTCATTGTATAAATGCACCACATTTCCCTTACCTATTCTTTGGTGAAAATATCTTCTTCAAGTCAAGAGTGTGAAATGTGATCATTTGAAGAACAGAATACATTTAGGATATTATAAAAAAGAATGAAAGGAATTCCAGAGAATGACATGACCTCACAATTACAGGCAGATCATTGTGTAGATCATCTGGCATTAGCATTCATGGCATGCACAAGAAATAGAAATCTTAGCTTTAAAAAACAAAACTATGGGGGAGAGATGCTCAGTGGTTAAAAGAATCTTTGGCTTTTCCAGGTGACCTAGCACCAACACAGTAGTTCAAATAATCTGTGTGCTCCTATATGAAGGAACCTGATGCCTTATCAACATAAGCATGATCTACAGCTAATAATGACCTGGATTTGTTTTATCTGTGCAGCAGTGTTCACTTTTGGTACAGTGTACCCTCAGGTGGATCTTAGGTCTCAGGTCACAAACACATGGGTCATTCTATACATCTTCTTCTCTTGGTGAGCTTTCAAGACTACACAATACAATTATTACCTCAGTGCTCTGTCAGTGGCTTTGCTGAATATAGTATTATTCCAGTGTTTTCCCTGTGATTTGGTGGCTGTCTTGGGGGAGTCTCTTCTTAGGAAAAGCTTTTCAAATTGTTTTCTCTAGAATTTCTAAAGAACGTAGTAGTATTTTAATTTTAATGGAATATGCACTAAGTTCCTGAGCACTTTTTATTAGTTATGAAAACTTCCTGTTCAACTAATAACATACTAGAAGATTTGAGGACTCTTTTTTTGTTGTTTATTTATTAAAGATTTCTGTCTCTTCCCCACTGCCGCCTCCCGTTTCCCTCTCCCTCCCCCAATCAAGTTCCCCTCCTTCTTCAGCCCAAAGAGCAATCAGGCTTCCCTGCCCTGTGGGAAGTCCAAGGACCACCCACCTCCATCCAGGTCTAGTAAGGTGAGCATCCACCATCCACGAAACTGCCTAGGCTCCCACAAAACCATTAGGTACAGTAGGATCAAAAACCCATTGCCATTGTTCTTGAGGTCTCAGTGAGGACTCTTTCAATTGCATAGACATACCAAGAAAACAGACAACATTTTCATGCCTCTAGATACTTGTTTGACAAATATCTAATTTAACAGCATGTTTAGTTACACGTTCAATTCCCCTGTGACCTTCTCTGATTTACATTTTATCACTGTGGACCTGTTTTAAAATGAAATACCCTCTTCTTCATCATAAACCATAGATTACAAGTGTATACATGGAGATTATAGGAGATGCTGGAGCAACTTTGATAAAGGTAAAATGATTATAATTTTTTGAGTCAGACTTTCTTCCTACTATATTTTATGCAATTATAAGTATGCTGCTTTAAAAGCATTTATGAAATTCCTTATTTGTTTATTTAGTAATTGTGCTTATATTACTGCACATAAGGGCAATTAGTGAGTTAGCATGAATAGAAAACATTGATATTCAACAAATTATTTTTGCTCCATGGGTCTTAACATTATTAATTTTATGTAATAAATAGACAATACTAAATAAATTAAATAAGTAAAGTCTCAGTTACATTAAAACTTTCACTTTTACTTATCAGTTAAAGACAACAGCAGTAATGCACTTTCTTTATATTTGATACTTTCCTTAGCCTGGTGAAGATTGTCTTTAAAATTTATATTCAGGTCAGAGTCTATGTCTCAGTATGCCACCTGCAAGATGTCCTTATTCCTGTTCATCTATGCAAAATGATATTGGGAAGACCCCCAGTACAATAAATCAAAGATTTTTAATTATCGAACATCCTTAAAATGTCAATTGTTTCTTCAAAATAAATTTTAATATTTTTTTCAACAACTCTATCATCCTTGGTTCATTTGCAAGTTGAATTTTTAATCCAGGGATACAAACATGAGTAATTCCTCTTCCCAAAAAGAGCAGTATGGTTAAATATTCTTCTCTCTTAATTCCACAATTCAAATTTTCCTAATGTCCCATATCTGTGCTGTCTCTTCTTCCCAGCTGTTGGAATGATAATCTAGTCCAGTACATTTGATGTTTTAATACAGGCTTCTGGGAAAAACTGAAATCCTCATGCTTATGGAGTAAGCACTTCTCCTATAGAACTAGCTGTCTCCTCTAAACGTAATAATTGATATACTATTTGTGTAAAACCTTTAATAAATTCACTCATTCATTCAGAATTTATTTGAATGCCTATTCTGAGTCAGATATTACCCTAAAGAAAGTCTATTTATTCATTATAATTCATAAAGTGTTTTTGACTTAGATTATTGGGTTTAATATTAACAATAATTCAATAAAATATGGATTAGTTCCTATTTCAATTCAAAGACTTGGTTATACTAGAAGGAAATGTCCTCACATTAGTTTATAATTAAATAATGGATAAAATGTGAAAATCATACAGTAAATTGTATGTCATTTTTTAGCTTCTTTCTAAGTCTTTGCATTGCTGTTGATGTTTTTGTAGTTTACTAGCTTGATTTATTTCTTAAAGAACAAGCAGGAAACTGCCATATTAATATGTGCCCTTCTCCACAGTTAACCCTTATAAGAGTTAAATTCATAGCTGTAATTCTTGCCAGCTTTTGGGCATGCATTTTTCTTAAAGATGAGTTAACACAGAGAAAATTAGCTTGTTATGTATTCAGAGGTTCTGAAAGAAAAACAACTGTTTTTATTTTCTTTAGCTTATATATAATGAATTCAGGTTTTCCATGTAATGAAGCCAAGGGTTCAATATTTCTTTTGAAATGGTGCTATTTAACACCTAGCCTGGTGTTTAAATCAGAAACACAGGGTGAGAGAAGTCTATGTATCAGCTCAGTAGACTGAGGTGTGTGAATGTTTGTGAGTAACTTGTTTTGGCAAAACTTAAAATTTGAATGAAACAGAAAAGTGTTATGTTTACATGACTACTAAATTAAACAACTCAAGCCCATTTCTTCCTGTCTTCTTAACCACACCCTCTTTCTTGGTAAACATGAATCCTTTATGTTATCATCATTTCATTACAGATAACAGAGCTCTCTTCATCTCTGGGGACTAAGTGTTAGGTATGATACAGGTACTAAACAGGTGTTAAGTTTCCATGGATGTCCTTTTTACTCCAAGCACTATGTGTGCATCCTAGCTGCTCCATTTCATAGAACAGCACTGTTCAACTGAACAAGTCAATGACGGTAGCCTAGTCAAGCTATGGTTCTGACTTTAAAGGCTTCTCTTTTGAAACCTTATCCATGGGATAATTATTCCATGAATAAAATCTTTTTAGGGCGCACACAATATTTGGTATGGTTTTTGCCATATTTTCATACATGTCTGTACCCTCACATACATAAACAAGTCTAAAATATGACATTTATTATATTCCTTTGTTATTGTATAATAGTATGCTAAAAATGTCTCCCTGAACTTACCTTCTTTTTATAATATCTTTTAAAGAATGGCATATTGATGAGGGGTTCCCCTCTGTTCACTGTTATTACCATTAATGAATGAAGAAAACTGGCTTGGCCTGATAGGGTAGAACAGAGCTAGGCAGAGAAAACTAAACTGAATGCTGGGAGAAAGAAGGGCAGAGTCGAAGAGAAGCCATACAGCCCCACCTAAGGATAAGACCCTATTGATTCATTCCAGGCTAATGTGATTTGATGGACCAAGATTGCCTGAAAGGTTGCCAAGACACCTCCCCAAAATTAGTTCACCCAACTGCTGATTGAGATGAACCTAGCGTATGGGAAACACCATGAGAGGCCTGATTAATAGTGTCAGGAAGTAGTCTAGAGAACTATGCCTATATCTCCAACTATTGTTTATAAATGTTTATTTATATTTAAAAGGGGGATATGCTGTAGAGATGGATACTTTGGTATGGATCTTGGTTTATTGATACAAATTTAAGATCAATTTTGTTATACTGTGTATATGTATTTCTGCTCTTGATTAAGTTATTGTCTTTGTGCAGCCCATTTAAAAATATAATGTATAATCAAGAAATTTAGGTTAATAGGTAGTCATCTATAATACCCAAGCTTGTAGTCAGGATAGTTAGGTTTTCTAGATTACAGAGATGTATTTTATATAGATAGGTATTTTTCAAATCTTTCAAACACCTTCAGAATAAGACATTTAAAATATTTAAAGAACTTGGGGCTTTTCATGATAAGACACATCTTCTCCTGGTAGTAGCAATTACTTCAAGAGAAAAATGGGCATTGAAGAGGCTCCTTATGGAGTTGGTTAGCCATTTGTGCAAGAATTTGCTCTTGCCTAGACTGCTTGATGAATGACACACAGAGAAATATTGGTTAAACTTGCCTAAAGGTGTGATGATCCTTTGGGGTTCCTGCTTCATGAAAGTCTCTGCTAGGCATTTTGAAGGGCACAGAGGAAACTGAGTGACAAACTTCCAAAACAGGCAGAATTGTCTTTGAAATTTCCTGCTTCATGGAAAAGTCTGCTGAATACTAAGGGCCTGTAGACTAAAGATGGATGCACCAATAGTACAGAAGAAATTTCGGTGACTGTCCAGGCAGTGAAATGCCTCTGTCAATTCTAAAGTTTTAGAAGTTGTTTACAATGCACTCTGTTTACTTAAGTAATATTATATACTTCTAGAGTCTTTGATGGAGTTGAAAAATAATTATAACTATAGTTTTTTCTTAGTTATGATCAAAGAAAAGTAGATATAAATATCATAACTGCAATTCTTGCTTGATACCTACTTTATTATATGTAATTTTGCTATGCTAAAGTTAAAACCTTTTTTAAATTTAAACAGAAAAGGGGAGGTGATGTGGGATTCCCCTCTGTATGCTGTGATTACCATAAACTAATATAGAAAACTAGCTTGGCCTGATAGGGTAGAATAGAGATGGGTGGGAAAACTAAATGGAATTTTGGGAGAAAAAAAAAAACAGAATCAAAGAGAAGCCATGTAGTCCTGCCAGACACAGATGCCAGAACTTTAGCTAGTCAACGTGGCCATACACAAATTAGTGGAGATGGATCAAATTAAGATATAAGTGTTAGCCAACTAGAAGCTAGAGCTAAGTGGGCCAAGCAGTGTTTTAAATAATATAGTTTCTTTGTGATTATTTTGGGTCTGAGCTTCTGGGCATCCAGGAAACAAACAAATGGCCTCTCAGAACAGCATAAAATTTATTGTTTATGAATATTTTCCAAATATAATCATTTGTACAATGCTAGCTAGTGCTTTTTTTACTTTTAAAATAAATTTCTTCTATACTCATGAGACCAACTAATACTAGTATGGTGAGATTATTTAAGAAGGTAAGGATTTAACTTAGTTGGCTGCATGCTTGCTTAATGTGTCAAGCTTTGGTGCATACTACTACATAAACTGGCTGTGGTGACATGTACCTATAATCTCTGTTCTTGGTAGTTAGAAACAAAAGAATTAGAAGTTCAAGTTCATCCTGACTACATTCTGAATTCAAGATATTTTATCTCAGAAAAACAGAAAGTGAAAAGTACTAGAATACATGCTGTTTAGTATCTGCCATGGAATTTCAATCCCATACACATATATTCATAAATATGCAGTCATAATTTGTTTTAAATTTCCAGTTAAATGTTTAAATTGTGAATTTTTGGCATATATAAATAATTGCTAATAAAACTGGTAAATTTTTAAATTTCAATTTTAAGTGGGGTATTCTCTTATCTAAAATTAAATTATTGTTACATCTCCATCTCTGTCTTTACAAAATCATTTTAATTAAACTCACTTTAGAAATATTTTGTACTAAAATATTACCCAGAAAGGAAACATTATTTTTAAATATGTATTTACCTGTGATTATATGTTACATATATTAAAAATCTATTAACAGAGATTAACACATTAAAATACCTGAGATAATCTTTAATATGGGAAATATCTATGAGCTACCCACTTTATAACAGCTTATTGCTCAAAATATGTAAGGCACTTTTCTTTCATGATTTGAAAATGTTGAGCACTTTGGCCTCATCCCTTAATAATATTTTAGGAGGTTTTTGAAAACTTGGGAAGAAGTGGTGCCTTGCTAGAAAAGGTTAATTACTGGGAGGAATCTTTAAAGATATCTTGCTCTAGACTTCTTATTGTTGGCCTTAACATCAACAAATCTAATCTAAACCACAACCCCACTGCCATATGCCTTGCCTCATCACAGACCCAAAACAAAGGTGTTTGTCTTGATGATAACAACATTTTGAAACAGAGTTCAAATAAATTTTTCTTTATATTCTTTTCTGAACATTTTGTAACAATAATAAAAGGCAACCAGCATGCAAACTAAAAGCTACATAAAACTGTTAATCTCTATTTTGACAAAGCATTTAATATATAGGGATAACTACGTTGGAAAATTATTTCAGCAAAAACTATTATATGTTCTCAAATTATCCTGTGACTAGGACCTAATGGGAAAAAAACATTACTGCAAATGTTTGGAAGAAAAAGATAGGAATCATGGGTTATAAGAAAAAATTGTAGGTGAAATAATGTGTTTATTGGGCATGTGAGGAAAACAATAAACAATGCCCATGAAATTTAATTTGCTACCTAGGATTATTTAACTCCTGTCAAGACATTTAACTACTGTAATATGAGAAAAGGCCTGTTTCATCTTCATTTATTGACAAATAAGATTGGTTTCAAGATGCCATTGTAAAATTCTCAATTTTTTATAAGTAACACATAACCGTGACTAATTACTTTCTATATAATTGAAATATATCTTCTAACCCATAGTGCTATTTTAAGAATTAAAATGATAAGCAAAACAAAAGGACCAAATAGTGTTTTTGTAATTCAGTCTTGGGTAACCAATTAATGCTGTCATAATAAAGGAGGGAGACTTGAATATGTTACAACTTTCTGAAAAATAGTTAATGTGACTTGCTTTTTCATGCCTAAGATATGTCTATATTGGATGTGGTTGATAAGGTAGCTATGATTGGAACTAAGATTTGGTTGAAAAACATCAAGAACTTTTACACAGTCTACTGCTTTCATTATATAAGGCAGAAGTGATGAAGTGATAATATATAAGTATATGTGTATATTCTAGAAGTGATATTTGACATTTGAATTCTAGGACATGGAGGTATAGAATTCAAATATCACATTTTCTGACCAAGGAAAGACACATGAAAGAAGAATTATCAAGTCTAGATAGGTTTTCTACTGTAAAAGTTCAGAAAGAATGTAGGACTGGAGCTGACTCTGACTTGGTAGAATTGGAAAGATTGTCCTTGGAGAGCAATCTTCCCTGAAGGCTGTGAAACAAAGTTTGGGCTGTGATTTTCTGTATTGGGTTTTTATCCATAGTGGATACAAACATCTTTTGCCCAATTACCTTTATTTTACTTCTTTCAAATCATTATTCTCCAGGTGGCCATCCACTCAAGTAGCTGTCCCAGAAACAAGTCATTAAATATATCTAGCAATTGTCAGTAAATATACTCAAGCTAAACCAACTTGCAGGGAGTTCCTATTCAGCAATGTAGTGGTGGGCTAATGGAACCACTTGAATACTAAATGAAGTTACTTCAGCTGTAATAATTAACATGTTTGAAAAACAGACTTAATAAATAATCAAAGCAAGTTCAACTTCAATTACCATTATAAGTGTTTGTTTTTACTTTTGCAAAAACAACTGACATTTAATTAACATGTTTGGACTTGCTTGTGTTTAGACATTAATCAGATATCTTTAAAACCTTCATTGAGTTATTTATTTAGGATAAGCATAAGCACATAATATAATGATACCTTAACTTCATTGACTTTTATAAGAATTGTCATTACTGTAGCCATGGAAAGTTTTCATTAATTTATTCTCTAAAAAAATAGAATACAGTTTTGAGATAATAATATTTTTACACCATTTTTCCCTTCCCTTTCTTCCATTCATGTAAACCCTGCCATATACCTCATTTCTCTCTTTCAAATTCATGGTCTTTTCCCCCCATTAAGTGTTGCATGCATATGTATATGAATAAATGTACACATATACTTCCAAATATAACCTGATTATTCTGTATAGTATTACTACTATGTATGTGTTCAGGACATGTCATATGCTACTGGATAGTTAGTTTATGTATTCTTTCCTGGGCAAGACTATTTCACTCACTTTTCCCATTTCTTAGTTTCCTACATTTTTGTCTAGAACCGAAAGCTTGTGATTTTTCCTCTGCCCATGTTGGCATGTCTATTGTTTTCCTTGTTCATTCATGTTTCTCCAGTCATGTTGGTGATACTACGGATGTAGCTTTTGGCATTACTAGAAGACACAACCTTAATACACACTCTCTGATCCTCTGGATCTCATAATCTTTCCACCTCTTTTTCTAAAATGTGCACTTAGCCATAAGTGAGGAAGTTGTTCTATAGGTGTATCTCTTAGGACTGGGTACCATAATTCTTCATTTTTATTGGTTATTGTTTTCTGTAATTGTTTACACCTGTTTCAAAGACATGCTTCCTGAATGAGTTTAACCTTTTTTTTTGGCCAAATAATTTCTCCAAATTTCTTATATTAGAATGCTAAATGGAAGAGCTTCAGGGGATATGATATACTAAGTAAAATATTTCACAGAAGCTTTAACTATTTTATTAGTTCTTATTGCATTGTATTATGGTATCTATTTATATGTTAACAATTTTCTGTGGATAACACATATGTTAATAACCCAATTCTGGAATCTTTTTTTGTGTGTCCAGCTTAATATATGATTTACCAGAAAATAATCATATCAATAGAAGCTATTAAGGTATACTTTGGGTATATACTCAAGAGTGGTATTGCTGGTTCCTGAGGTATGTTCATTCCCAATTTTCTGAGATGCCACTATACTGATCTCCAGAGGGTTGTACAAGTTTGTATTCCCATCAGCAATGGAGAAGTGTTCCCCTTACACCAAATCCTTTCCATCATAAGCTATCATTGAGGTTTTTTTTTTTTACCTTACTATTTTGATAGGTGTAAGATAGTATCTCAGAATCATTTTGTTTTACATTTTCCTGATGGCTAAGGATATTGTACATTTCCTTAAGTGTCTTCCAGCCATTTGAGATTCTTCTGTTGAGAAATTTCTGTTTAGATCTGCACCCTATTTTGTTTAAAACTGGATTATTTGGAATTTTGATCTAATTTTTGAGTTCTTTATATATTTTGAGGATGAATAGAGTAGTTAAAGATCTGTCTGTTATAGGGTTGGTAAAGATCTTTTCCCATTCCGTAGGCTGCCTTTCTGTCTTATTGTCTGTGTCTTTTGCTTTACAGAAGCTTTTCAGTTTCAGGAGGTCCCATTTATTGTTGCTCTCATTGTCTGTGCAACTGATATTATATTTAGGAAATGGTCTCCAATGCCCATTCATTGAAGGCTACTTCCCACTTTCTTTTCTATCAGGTTAAGTGTGATCAGATTTATATTAAAAAGTGAAAAACTAATCTATTGAAGAAATAGATTACCTCCAGGTTATTTGTTACTTATCTCGACATATTTCAGACTGATAATGTTAACTAATAACATGACTTAGAGGAAAGACTTCAATGCAGCAATACTATGTATATCAATAATATAACACTGCAGGACCATACTCAGTAGTTTTCAACATAAACCTGACTCCGTGTTTGTATGTATATGTGTATGCATGTGTGTGTGTGCATGTGTGCATTAATGTGTGTTATCTTTATTTGTGTGCTTGTGGAGAGAGAAGGAAAATGAATTTTTATTGGTATGAATATGGTAGAACATGTTGGAGAAGTGTGAGACCAGAAAAAAACATGATAAAAGTCATTTTCATGAAATTCCTAAAGAATTCCTGATAGAACATCCCCATTGTCTCAGTGTGTGGGTGCACCCCTCGCGGTCCAGGCCAGCTGGCCTGGGTCTGAAAAAGCATGGGATAAAACCGGACTCGCTGAACATAGAGGACAATGAGGACTATTGAGAACTCAAGAACAATGGCAATGGGTTTTTGTTCCTACTGCACGTACTGGCTTTGTGGGAGCCTAGGCAGTTTGGATGCTCACCTTACTAGACCTGGATGGAGGTGAGTCGTCCTTGGACTTCCCACAGGGCAGGGAACCTTGATTGCTCTTTGGGCTGACGAGGGAGGGGGACTTGATTGGAGGAGGGGGAGGGAAATGGGAAGCGGTGGCGGGGAGGAGGCAGAAATCTTTAATAAATAAATACATAAATAAATAAATTGCACTAGCCCTCACTATCTAGCAGAAGTTAATTGTGTGATGTTTAAAATACAGACCCTCACTACTGTGGAAAGAAAGTAGCATTCTCTACCTCAATGAGTAGAAATGAGTGTATCATTGAATGCTTATAAAAATATAAAGTGAACACTTCCAGTATAAAATTTTCCTTTTATCTCTTTAGACAAAACATGGAAACTCCTGCCAAACAGGGTGCATTTGAAAAATCTGCACTGGTTTCCAAGTACTAGCATTTGCGTTGCTTGAGGTAGAAGGAAACATAGGAATCAGGCCACTGCTGTCTCCATTTAGATTCTGCCAGTAATGTGGCTCAGGGGAACAATCACACTGACTCAGTACAAGTATTTTGTCTATGTTTATATGTGGCTTGAAGTTGCTTGAGCTTCAATATCTCTGTCCTCTTCTCTATCCCAAGGGTATGGTGTGTTCCCTGACTCAGAGTCAATACTTGGAAGTAGGTAAAAATAGCCTGGCATACAATTTTTCTATCAAATGAAAGAAAATGCAGCTGAACCAGTTTCTGAAATTAGAAAGCAACCAAGTGCAAATGCTGATAATTCTTTTGCTGCAGAGGTCAAGGGCAAGTCAGAAGACTAAAAGAGATACCAAGGATTCATATGTACAACACAGTTTCCTTGAATGCTGCATTGAGTATATTTTGAGCATGAGGAAAATCTGCCTACTTAAACTACTTTCAGTGAAAGGAAATACACAGTCTCACCTGTCAATGCCTTCTGCCCACTTGCGTTACTTTGGTCTTATATGTTAAGTTGCATATTCTAAGTTCTCTATGCATAATTCCAAGTTGCTGATGATCATGTGTTCATTTAATTTTTTCGACTTAAGGTTAGATTGTGTCTGATGATTCTTAATACCTATATGGCTTAAAGACTAAGGTTTCATATTTAAAAAATTCTAAGCAATTTAAACAAATGTGCATCAAATGATGACAATAACCTCAAAATGTAAACAATTTATAAGCATCTTGATCAGAGGTAGAAATGTATAGTGCTATATGATAAACATATCCTAAAATTGAATCAATATACAAAATATCTCAAGAGGTAGAAGCATGTATGCATACAATAAGACAAAATAACTTCTCATAAATGCACAAATAATTGCAAACAAAACAAGGAGCATATTAAATATAACAAATATAATTTGAATTTGTACGAATATACCAATATAAATTGTGTATAAAATAATAGCTCATAAGAAATTCACTATTATTCACTATTATTTTTAGTATAAGCTCACACTGATGTACCTATTATCCCATTTTTTATTGAGATACCTGAGCTTACTTCATTTCCATTCCAAACACTATACCAGTTATAATCAACCCCTAAAGATGTCTCTAGTTCTAAGGACAAAGTTTGTTGGGAGAGAGGGTATCATTTTCCAGAATTATTTCCAGCTGTCATGGGAGTAATGATGGAAAGCATACATCTGTGAAATTTTATTCCATTGAGTACCCATTGCGTTACTTCCTACAGGCAATGTTATTTGATTATATGAAGAACAAGTAGGACATCTCCATATAACCTCCTTAACTTCATGCCATGTAATAGAAAATTTCTTTTTAAAATAACATTCTGAGGTCTACAGCACATTTCTAATCAATAATTGATTCATTTCTGCATTACCTTGTGTTAGAGAATCTGGAAGACCTGTATGAGATCAGATGTGTATTATGTATGTGGGATAAAGTCTATTCCTGTTTATATCTTGAACCTGAATAAATAATGAAGTCAATTCTCTATCATCTGGTATAAATTCAGAGGTTTCAATATGTAAAACATTTCTTTCGGCATATTGCAAATCAGTAATTATATTGAGAGGTTCTTTAAAATACCTTAGTACCATGAGAATAGCATATATCCTGACTTTTGGAGAGAATCATAAGAACTTTTTTCCACTTTACTTAAATCTTCTGATTATTAACCTGCCTTTCCTGATTTATTTGCACTAGTATAGGACGTGGGAGCTCCAGTTATTAGCGTGTCACATACAATGTGAGGAATTATCTAACTAACCCTATTTATAAGTTTAACTCTATTGTTTTGGGGATAGCTGTTATTAATCTTTTACAAAATGTATTATTACAACCTCTTTGCCAAGTTCATTGTCTCCCCATATTTTTATTTTAAATTTCATCATTAGTAAAAAGTAATATAATTTTTGCTGGGTCTATCCTGCTAATTGACAAAGTCTCAATTTTCATTTTATACTTAATTCAGAGACTTTTTCCCCAAAAGATTGTTGCAAAGGAGAAGAGGGCCCGCTTGTTTGTCTTGGCTGCCCGGCTTGTTTAGCCCTGTAATAACCACCCAGAAACTGTATAAATTAAATTACTGTTTGGCCCATTAGCTCTAGCCTCTTTTTTTTTTTAAATATAATTTTTTATTGAAAAAAAAAAGATTTCCGCCTCCTCCCCGCCTCCCATTTCCCTCCCCAACACCCTATTCCCCCCACCTCCCTCTCCTCTCCCCCCCCACTCCTCTCCCCCTCCCTCTCCAGTCTGAGGGGCAGTCAGGGTTCCCTGCCCTGTGGAAAGTCCAAAGTCCTCCCCGCTCCATCTTGGTCTAGGAAGGTGGACATCCAAACTGGCTAGGCTCCCACAAAGCCAGAACATGAAGTAGGATCCAAACCCAGTGGCATTGTCCTTGGCTTCTCAGCAGCCCTCATTGTCCGCCATATTCAGAGAGTCCGGTTTTATCCCATGGTTTTTCAGTCGTAGTCCAGCTGGCCTTGGTGAGCTCACAATAGATCAGCCCCACTGTCTCCATGGGTGGGTGCACCCCTCGTGGTCCTGACTTCTTTGCTCAAATTTTCCCTCCTTCTGCTCCTCCTTGGGACATTGGGTGCTCCAGTGTGGGTCTCTGTCTCTTTCTCCATCCATCTCCAGATGAAGGTTCTATGGTGATATGCAAGATATTAATCAGTATGGCTATAGGATAGGGTCATTTCAGGTTCTCTGTCCTCAGCTGCCCCAGGAACTAACTGGGGACATCGCCCTGGGCACCTGGGAGCACCAAATCTCTTGCCAACCCTAAGATGGCTCCCTTAATTAAGATGTGTGCTTCCCTGCTCCCCTATCCAACCTTCCTTTATCCCAAACATTCCGTTTCCCAAGTTCCCCCCAACCTCCCCTTCTCACTTTTCTCTCCCCATCTCCCCTTACCTCCCTCCCCCCCTCCCCCAAGATAGACAAGATTGCCGGGCAAAAATAGCTCTAGCCTCTTATTGGTTAACTGTCACATCTTAATTTAACCCATTTCTATTAATCTGTACATCGCCATGTGGCAGTGGCTTACTGGGAAGGATTCAGCATGTCTGACTCTGGCAGCTCCATGGCGGCTCTCCAACTCTGCTTTTTTCCTTCCAGAATTCAGTTCTGTCTTTTCTGCCTACCTTGGTCTCCCAAAAGATCCAGATGTCATGCTAGCAGCATAGCCCAGAAAGCTGGCATTTTTTTTTTTCTGCTACAAAGCAATTTATTAACAGAAAATAATTTGAGAAGTCCTGTTCACAGACGGCGACCACAACGACCTCCCTCCCTTTGGGTGCTGTCAGAGGGAATATGGGTGACATCCTCAATCTGCCCAATCTTCATGCCTGAGCAAGCAAGAGCTCTGAGGGATACTGGCATTTTAAAACCGCCACTTTTTTTTTTTTTTTTCCTGCAGTGGCTGCCGAGTCAGGAAATCTTTCTTAAAGGAGCTATGGCACTCTGCCAGTGAACATCTGTGTTAACAGAAGGCTGTGTTAAACTATATATTCGTTTTCTTCTAGAATTCTTTTTTCAAGCCCTCTCAGGTTTTATGTGGATTTAGTTGACCACGTGAGAGTACCAAGTGTGGAAAGGAAGCTTAAAAGAAATCCCATGCTAGCTCAGAATTGAGAAATAGATGATTATTTATTTAGGAGTAAACTCACAAATAAGAATCCTCTTCTGGAACGGAGGTCAGAAACCAAAATCCGCAATTGGAACAGAGAGAGAGGCCAGTGCAGAGGCTGGATGCAAGCTCCACATCAGCATATATATTGCACAAGAAGCCACGCCCCAGTAGGTGGGAAATCACTAGCTGTAAGACTTCCTACAGAATAAGATTATAATTTTTTCTTGGTTTATAAGGCAAAAAGATCCATTATAAGATATTATCGTTCCTCTGCATTAAAATTCCTGTAGGGGAATATGACCAGGATGCAGTTAAGATTCAAATCCACACACACAATCCATATGCGACTCATATAATTTCTCTTCAATCAAAGTCAATTCTTTCTCAGTGTCACCTCTTAATTCCATGTTACTATTTGAGCCTTTGCCTTGAATAAATTTAAGGTTTTGTTCAAATAAGGTATATGATAATGTTTTATGCCAGCAGTGGGCTATAGATTTGAAATGTCTCCTAGAACTCTTTGGAAATCATTAGAGTCTGCAATAAATCTCTCCTGATCTGTTTTTTTTTTTTTTTTTTTGGTGTGTGTGTGTGTTCTAATTTTCTGTAAACCTATTTTATCACTTAGATAATTGATAGAATCAATATTTTTTTCAGTAGCAATTTGTAATCTCCAACTAGGCAAAACTTTCTTTATTTCTTCAAACATTATTTCTAAAGTATTTACATATGAATGAGATAGAAAGTGTGTGTGCTGGGACCTGTAATGAATCCAGAAACCATGAGGCCCATGTTTTCTTTGCATCTGGATTTGTAGAACATGACAACAAACCCAAAGTGGACCAGTATCTAAAAGGCTATTGTATTAAGGAGCTCCAACAGGCAATGGAAGAATTATTCACAAAAGCGCATCATTCCTAAGAGTTTTCTAAAGGAGGCTTTCATGTCTCTTACATACATAATAGTTATAATTTATGCCTTCCTTTTTATTAGAAATAGATAATTTGAAAACATACACTACTACTACTACTACTACTACTACTACTACTACTACTACTACTACTACTGCTGCTGCTGCTGCTGCTGCTGCTGCTGCTGCTGCTGCTGCTGCGGCTACTGCTACTACTGCTGCTGTTGCTACTACTGCTACTACTACTATTAGTTTTATACCAGGTCTCTGAAAGCATGTTTTACACCAGGGTTCTTAGGTGTGTTTCCATTCATGACCCCTTTTCACCCAAGTAAAATTTGTGCATCACTGTTTATACTGGTATAGATAATTTATTTTAATAATAAACCATGTTACATATATAAATATATATAATTCATTAATGTAAATTGCCATCCTAAAATGTATTTAATATTTGCACAATACTACCCAGTTGCCATGACCTAGTGTCAAGGAACTTGAGAGTATAAAGTTAAGAATCACACAATAGGGTGATATAGTTTGTTTTCTGGTAAATACCATGTCTATGTCCTTGCTGAGCCTTACCAGAAAATATAGAATAAAAATGGAAAATAATGGGCCCCCAAACCTTTGATGAATGTTTCCTATTTTGAGATTTATGATCCAGTGTATTTTGACTCAAAAAAAGTTTAGGCACAGCTACTGAACTGAGGCCACTTGTCTGTATCAAGATGCTGAGCTTTAACTCAATAATAATATTCCCCAGATGCTTGGAGTGGAAAATAGTAAAGTCATCAAAATCAATATGAGCCTATTTTTACAGAAAACTATGCTTCACAAATAGCATCCATTCATACTACAACTTCAGAACACAGAAATTGCTTAATTCTATAATTTGGCACTCACTCATGTCCTGTGTGTGTACAATGTGTGTGAGTGTGTTCTTTATCCATTTTTCAATTATTTAATTGACTGTGTTAGATGAGATGCATTAGGTTTGATATTATGTAAGTAATTAAAGCGAATGTCATTGTGCAGAATACCAGTATTTCAGGGAAAAAGAGAGGCCTGCAATGTTTTTCTCTAAGATGAAAATTAAACAAGATGCAGAGTTCAGAGTAGAATAAAATAGAGAATAGGAAGATAACTTTGTTTGACAAAGTGCAGTAGTTTCTTATTGCTAAATCCAATTTGGTCTGGCTTGTTATTTGCAATTGTTGGCTTCTGGTTTTTACAGTTGTTTTTCTAGATAGAACATTTATTTGTAGATCTTTGAGAAATTGAAGATGATATCTGGATTAGGGACATTTCCTGCAGGGCAACATGTACAGAGGCAATGAAAAATTTGTCAGAACATGCAAAACTTGAGTAACATTTGTGCATCAAATTACAAGGCCTAGTAATTGAAAACAGAGAAAAATGGCAACCAAATCACACAAACCCTTTATGAATTTCACTATACACACGCATAAACACATACCCACAGAAGATTTATTAAATCATTTATATGTGTGCCAAGGGAAGGTGGTTAGGGGAGATTTACATTTTTATTTTACAAAGTAGAAATAATTGATTGGAAGAGCAGGACACATTAATTAATTTAATCATTTACTAAATAGACTATAACAGTCTAGAAAAGAAAATAATTCCACATGAGAAAAATCATTAAATTTTCAAAGGATATATTAAACTTACAAATTTTCAATAGTATACTTTTAGCATTCAGCTTCACGTTTTATTTCTCTTTTCGACCATGAAGAGATGAAGACTTTCTTTCTGCATTTATCTTTACTCTGACTACTAATAGATTGGCCATTATGCTGGACAAGGTGGTTTTTTTTATTTCACTTAATCTCTGTGTTTTTCCAGGAGGGATAAGAATATCTGCTCATCTGGGCCCTGAAACTGGTTTCGGGATTGCTCATATAGGTACCCAAGAAACAGATTGACTATCATCACAGAATGAACCATCATTTCTACTTAATGCTATCCTCCTCTAGAGAGATCAGTGAATTATCAGTCATGGGCATCAAGTATCTTTACTTCCGTTGTCCACTTAGAATTATCTATCAACACATCACTTTCCCAAGTGTCTTTCTCATCAATTTTCCAACCACACACTTTCCAAGTCTGTAACATCCAGCCAAACCACTGGCTGCAATACATGAGTTTGTGATTTCCCTGTGAGTGAAAACCATAACTATATGTAGAGTCTAAAATCACTCCTACTCTGAAGATTTTCCTTCCACACACCCTTTGTGTTGCCCTAGAAAGGAATTGTAATACTACAGATTTTTATTTCTGGGGGATGTCTGCCTAGTCTGCAGAACTGTCAACTAAGACTTACCATTGTTTTACTCGTCCATTTATCAGAAGACATACCCAGTGTGGGTATTAGTATATGGTAGTGGCAGAAGTCATCATCACAAGAAGAGAAATTGACCAACTTCTTTGTCTAACCTTTCTGTAATGTCAGGAAAAGCTGAGATCCAATCCTGTACATAGTACTTATATTTGAAGAGATATTGTTGTGGTCCTTGTTCATTGTTGTGACTTTGCAGATCAGAAAATATGAGGTCATGGTAGGTAACTTAGTTTTCAATGTAATTTGGTATCCATTTTCACAAACGCAGTTTTGATTACAGAACAATAGCAGGCCAAGTTCTGTCTTTCATAGAAACAATGTCCCCAAGTGATGGCAGAGCCCCTGCTTCAAAGGCCTCTACTGTCATTCAACTACAAAGAGACTACAAATTCTCCAAAAACTATTCTGGTCTGACATTGATGCCCTGTGTAACATTGGGCTTGTTGTAACACATAACCCACTTGACAGAACAGGCAAAAACCTTTGTAGAGTTTTCTGTTCCAGGACTCACTAAACAATAATACCTTTCCAAGTCATTTGGTGTGTGTGTGTGTGTGTGTGTGTGTGTGTGTGTGTGTGTGTGACAGTAACACACCCAAATGAAGAACACACTGCCTCCAAAATTCAAATATCCCAAATCAACCTTGTGGTTTTTAGTGGTGGAAGAGGAACCAGACACAACAACTTTTTCTTCACCTAAAAAGGAATATCTCTATGTGTCCCACTGTACTGGACTCACAGAAATCTTGCTCAACAAAATTCCTTTCATTTTGAGAGAATTTATTTTTCATCTTCTAATGTACATATATTTTATCAACAAGTACAATGTGTCTACTTCATCCTGCCCAATTGATCCAATGAGCATAATGGCATTAATATAATGAATCAGTGTGGTACCTTGTGAGAGAATTCAATGATCAAGTGACTTCAACCTCACTGAAGACATGGGTCTATAGAATTGATATACTTATGAGGTAGAACAGTCAAAGTGTATCGATGGCCATGATATCTGAAAGCAAATTTCTTTTCATCATCTTAATAAGTACAGTGGATACATTTTTTAAGATCAATAACTGCATACCACGGGATATGTTAGTCTACCCAAGTGAAGAAACCACATATGGTATGGCAGCTGCATTTGCAGTCAGTACATGATTAAATTTGTGGCAATCAGCTTTATTCTTTAAAATCCAAAAGTAAAACTACCCAAATAGAGGAATTAAATGGAGTTGTGGTTGGTATTGTCATCATCGCAATATTCAATTCCTTTATGGCAGCACTAAATTTTTAAATCACTATGTGGGTGTAACGTTTGTTACAGCTAATTGTTTTCCCATCAGAGTCATATCTGTTGGATGCTCCTTATTCTTTTTTGCAGTAATCATAGCCCTTAATATATAGGTGGGGGAACAAATGTATTATCTTCTGCCAACTTCTAAATTTACCTGTCCTACTATTTGTTCTGGAATAGGTGAAATAAGCACAGAAGGAATTTAGAGATGCACTGAATCCAGATAGAGTCAGACTTTGGCTCAAACACCATTAATCTTTTCACCTCCATGAACACCTACTTTAACAGAAGGGCAGCAATGCCTTTTGAGGTCTCTTACAATCAATGCCAGTTCAAATCCACTAACTACCAGGCCATGAAAGATCTAATTAGTTATTTTTTTCTCTGATAACATCTGGTCATTCTACAAAAATAAAATAAAATAATAAATCCTCAGGGCCTTTCGGGAACAGATTAGCTTAATATCGTAGAAGGAATTTCCTAAGAGAAAATGGCTTCTCCTTCACTTAAAGAATTCTGATTCTGATTGCTAATTAAAATCTAGACAATGGATAAGGGTTAATGAGTCTCTGTGCTGAGATTCAAGGCAGCTTTCAATCATTTGTTCTGTAATATTGATGCTTATGTTGATATTATAAAAAGAATTTAATTGACTGCATATTTGTTTTAAATTAAGGTGTATCATGATTAGCTAACCAGTGATTAGCAAAGGTCTCCACAAATCAGACCATTATCAATACTGCTTTGATTTAATTTTTTGTTATAATAACTGTATTTATGTTTCTCTGTTGCCTCAGTGTTTTTATTTAGCTACTGCTATTTTGGGTTTCAATTAGGAATGTTACATCTCAGTTTCCAGTAGACTCTGATTTTGTCTTAAAACAAAGATGGGTGGACACTGGGGCACCAGCTGGACTTGCTTTCCAGATCTCAAAGAGAATAGTATTGCTTGTTCCCTAAATGACCCAGAAATAATTGTTTCAGATAAGCGGAGAGAAAACTGTGCTTCAAGGAGTGGGGTGGAGATACTTAAAATACATAATAAATCCATCAGAAATGAAGGTCCATATCTCCAACCCCAGTAATAGGATTCTATACTTGATTATGAATATACAAATATCTTAAGCAGATCTGAAACAACAAATGGATTGAAGCTGTGATACAATGTCTTCTAATTTAGAAAAGACCACACCCAGACTGATTTATTGTTGAGTTCAACTGAACCTTTAAAATAAAGTCACAAAATAGAAAACTAAGTAGTAACATTCTTAAACTGTTTCTACAATGTCAAGATTATCCTAGTAAAAAAAAATCAGACAGAATTTAGCACAATACCAAAAGAAAAAACTAAAGAAAGAAAGAAAGAAAGAAAGAATGAAAGAAAGAAAAATCATGAACACAAAAAAATTCTCAAAATCATGACAAACCAAATTTAAGAGCATATTACATAAAGCATCCAAAATGATCAAGTTGACTTTTTTCATTGGGGTAAGGATAGTTCAACATTTGCAAATCAACGTGATCAATATAATAATCATTCAGAACAAAAATCACTGAAATAAATGCAGAAAATCTCCATGGCCATTTCTGAAAACCTTTCACGGTAAAAATCCCCAAAAAATTATGAATAAAAGACATGTACCATTACACAATAAAGATTATATATAAAATAGCTATAGATAATAATATACTAAATGGGGAAATGTGTTTCCCTTAAATTTAGGAATGGAAAAGGAAAACTTGTTTTACATCTATATAAAACCTTTTTTTTTCTATATAGAACCTTAAGAGGAGCAACAAGGCAAAATAAACAAATGCAATGTAAATAGGAGAGAGGAAATTGAATTATGGCTATTTGCAGTTAATATGATACTATATACAATAGACATAATATATTCTTAAGGAAAACACTTAGAAATGATAAGTACTCTTACCGAATTAGTAGGCTACAAAACCAGCAACTAACAAGGACCGGCTATCCAATAACCCAATCACACACATGCTAAGAAAAAAGTCAGGAAATCAATTGCTCACAATAGCTTCTGGAATATAAAATACCTGAAACTAAGCACAAAAAATTCACTGAAACTCCCTTCAATGTATATTTTAAGATAATGAAGAAACAGATTGATAAAAGATATTAAATATAAAGATTTCTATCAAAGCCAATCTATACATTTAGGAAAACTTCTAGCCAATAAACTAATTGACACACACAGAGCTATAAAAATGAATACTACAATACATATGAAGGCATAAAAGACACTTAATGACAAAGTTATATTGAAGAAGTAAACAATACTGTAGATAATATCCATCTGACTTCAAGTTATATTACAGAGCCATTGTAACAAAACAGGAAGGTAATGAAACAAAACCACAAATTTCCACCAATGAACAAGAATTTTAAATGAAACCTCTCAGCCATAGCCATCTAAACTTTGAACAATTATATAATAACATATTTTAAAAATTAGAGGAAAATATTATATATTAAATAGCTATAATTAAACTATAACTTATTATAGTAAATAGGGAAAGGTAATGGGTTTCCCTTAAATTTAGTAACAAGACAGGAGAACTTCTTTTATATGCTATACAGAGCTTTAAATGGAGTTAAGAGGCAAAATAAAAAAAATACTTTAAATAGGAAAAGAGGAAGCTGAAGTATCCCTATTTGCAAATAATATAATACTATTTAGAAGAAGCTCAACATATGGATACGTGAAAACTGGGTATCTACAATTCCAAGCTTGGAGATAGTTCCTCATTCTCATATTAAAAAAAAAGTTAATGTAAATATATATATTTATATATACATATATATCATACATATATATTCTTATTGTAAGTTCTGAAACTCTTAAATGATCAGATTTAGAAGGCATAACATTTTTCTATGTACCTATAGACAAGAACTTCCTGAAAAATGTCTCAATAGCCAGAAACAACCATGAAAACCACGGAATAAAGAAATAACCTGGAAGCTGTGAGGAAATGTTAGCCAGCTAGACATCTGACAAAGGATATGTAACTACAAAATAAAGAACTCAAAATTAAACAACACATTTAAAAAACTCAAACACAAATAAATTGACAATTTCTATAAACAGAAGTTTCAGAGAGATGGGATTTAAAAAAGCCAATAAATACATAAAAAAGTTCAGCAGTCTTAACCATTAGGGGATGCAGATTAAAGTTACATTAAAATTCTCACCCCAGGCACAATGACTAGCATTAAACAATAATAACAACAGAATGGCATTGGAATATAGATTAATTCAGCTGTTATGAAAATCAATAAGTATGTTCTATTATGTGATCTAGTTTTGCTACTCTTTGATACGTACCCACAGGACTCTGTTTAAATAAATCACAAAGTTATGCCTCCTCGTTAATGACGTTATCCACCAAATGAGGTATCCATTGTAGTGGAATGGATAAGAAATTTGGTGTATATAAACAATGAGGCTTTAGTTAGTGGTAAGGAACAAAATCTAGTCATTTATAGAAAACAGATGCAAATGAAGATCGTCATTCTAAAGAAGATAAGTCAGACACAGAAAGACAAGTATCACATTTTCTCTCATTTATTTGTTTACGATCTCATTAGAATATGTAAAATCACATAGATCGGATATGAAAATACAAAAAAGTCTTCTAGGAAAAGAAAGAATCTAGTAGAAGATTCAAATAGGTCAAATTACATAGGAGGCATGTAAAGGTGTTGTCTATGATAAAGTTGAACAAAATTTTCCCTTGAGCCACATCACAGTGTATATTGATTGCATGTCAGGACAATTAATGTAAATACCACTCTGGACAGTAATAAAGAACTGCTAGAATCTTATTGGTTCAATGAATCAACATTCTCTTTATTTTTATTTTATTTTATTTATTTTTTTGCTCTACATTATTTGCACAACCACAGATTACACTAAGTAAGAAATTAAAACCACGTGTTGACACCAGCCAAATGTCAGGCACTTAATGGAACTAGACTTGTAAATCATCCATTCAAGTTCAAACCAACATTTCCTGAAATTGCTATGTACATTCAATTACATTATTCTCATTAAATGGTGTTATTTGTAGCATATTAGGAAAACAAAAGTGAATTTGTATCTACTAATATATATATATATATATATATATATATATATATATATATATATATATATATATGTTAAAATGTTTCCACAAACTCAAAATACTCTAAAATATTTTGGATATGCTACTTTTCTGTGGTCATGTACATGTGTGTGGTTGTTTGTATGTATGCAAAATCATATATGTGAGAGCCTATTCTTATAAGAATTTCAATATATTTCCAATGTAGGATATAATCTTGGATTCACTCCAGACATGGAAGCATGAACTATTTTACCCAGAACTCACAAAGGGCAACTCTGTCAATACCCAAGACAAATTTTCTACTAGGCAACACACAGCCACATACTGTTCTAAGAACCACATAGAGCAACAGAAACCAAGGAACTAAAGCACCCACCCAACAAAGACAAGAGAGGATATCAGCACCTAGATTATACAGTGTTCCCAAATCCAGAAACCCAGAGAGAATCCAGAAACCTAGAGTTCCTCGAACAGAAATTTATAGTAAGCATCTGATAAAATCGAAAGCTAAGTATCTAAAAGCTTTGTTTCATATTCTGTCCCAGTCTCTCTCTCTCTCTCTCTCTCTCTCTCTCTCTCTCTCTCTCTCTCTCTCTCTCTCTCTCTCTCTCTCTCTCTCTCTCTCTCCCTCTCTCCATACATTCTTTTCTCCTTCTCTCCTTGCCTCTTTCTTTTTCTCTCCAAATTATTCTTTTCCTAAAAATATCAACAGTCTTGAATCCAATGAGTTTACATCTAAAGCTGCATACTTTCTCTGATTCTCTGGAATTTTTACCATGGCATTCTAGTTGTTTTAAAGTTTATGTCTAAAATAAAGTAGAATGCAAATGTTTTCTGGACTCAGGACAATTTTGCTCTTTGATTATTGTGTCACAGTTCCATTTATAGGGACATCAGGGACAAACATCTGGCCAACATATTGCTGTGGCATGAAAATAAGAGAATTACTGGAAAATGTTTGCAGTACATGGATAAGTAACAACAGACTCAAATAGTACTGATGCCTAAGAATTCACAATAAAAAATACAGAAAGAAAATTAATGCAAAGTTTCTCTCAAGAAAAAAGGGTAATAAAAAAACGAATACATTTGCCAAAAGATCCAGTTTTAAATATTATTCCAAGTCGGGGAACCAAGTTTTCAGACATTATCAAAAATTTCTTTAGGTAATGCAGACAGCATTTTTTTACTACCATCATTTTTAATCAAATTCATCTATATTATTCAGATAAAATAGCCAAGATCAAGGGAAGAGAAGAACTTGCCAAAGGTAATATACTCAATTATCAGCATAGAGAGACCTATAGTTTACTATTTATATCCCCATGTCTAACTATTCCCAGAACAAATAGAAAGAGATGTTTAGACGCTTAGTAATTATTCTTAAAAGAATGCAGGAGGAATCAAGCAATGGTGATGCCCACATGTAATCCCAAGGAAGGTGGATTTCAGTGAGTTCCAGGCTCTAGAGTTCTAGTTCCAGGACAGCTAAGGCAGTTTGTTACACAGTGAAAACCTGTCTAGAAAAACAAAAGTGTGTGTGTGTGTGTGTGTGTGTGTGTGTGTGTGCCTGAAAAACATACAGAGAGGGAATGATAGGGGGAAATGAAACTTCCAAATCACCTATTTACTATAACTGCACATTACCTGCAGTATTGCTTTTGTATTTTAAAAATATTTGTCTAGGTGAAAGGGCTGTAGAATAATCCCCATGTACACTGTAAAGATTTATCCCTCTGAATTGGTTTAATAAAATGCTAATTGGCCAGAAAAAAGTATAGGTGGAGTGATCAAACTAAGTTTTCTGGGAAGAGGATGGGCAGAGTCAGAGAGATGCCAGGCAGATGCTAGGGAGCAGGAGATGAACATGTGTTGCTAGTGAAGGTAAATAAGCAATATGGGTTAACTTAAAATATAAGAGCTTGATAGTAACAATCCTGAGCAATGAACTGAGAATTTATAATTAATGTAAGCTTCTGTGTGGTGATTTGGAAAGTGGCTGCTGGGTATTTGGGAGCAGGTGTCCAGGAGAGAAATATCTGCTTACAATAAAGAAAGAGTGCATGTTTCACACCATCACTGTGAAAATTTTTGAGGGTGGAAGATGATTGATTGGCCTTTGCCTTTGTTCTTTTTCTTTTTTTTTTTTTCTTTTCCACTCAGTACCAATCTGTGTTTTTCGCTTTGTGTTGAAGTCATGGTCCTTTAAGCAAGCTAAAAAAGATCTGGGAGACTGGATGTGGGGCCAGGGCTAGATCCCAAGGGTTTGAAGGTGTGTATGAGGAGTTAAGGGGAGTCACAGAGATAAACAATTAAAAGAATGTGGGAGGGACAGCTGGGTGGAGGGTTGGATCAAGTTTTTCCGAGGGTGGGGTCGGCAGATGAGGACAAGTTCAAGGCACTGGCTATGGTACAATGACTAGATCAGGCAGGTTTGGCAGAACAATTGGACGTGGAGTGCAGGGAGACTCCCACATCACCAAGGAAAAATGACTCCCTCTTCCACCAGCCACTAACTTCTATTAGCTCTTCAGTTAGTGGTGAGGGTTGGTTTAAAAAGAGTGACTCTGTTCATATCAAAACTACTGTAAAGATAGAAATTGAGCTTTATGATTGAATTATGCTCTTTTTTCACAGTGAGTTAACTCGTGTTTCCTTCTAATTATATTGCAATATAGTTCCAGTAGCTTTTATATTAACCTCTGTTTCCCCATGCATAATGGGAAGTCAGCAGGTGGCTACTGATCACATCACTTTCCTCTAAAACTCTGAGACACTGTCTAGAAGGAGATACATTTTATGGATACATTTCAGGATCCACCTGAAAAACAATCTAATTAAAAGTTAAATAGAAACATCCCATTCCCATGAAGATTCTCTTAATTTCCAAGGAAGTAAACCTTCAGAGCATCTCCTTTGCTCTAATGAAAACTTACAGAGAAATGTTTTCCAGTGGATAGTTAAGCTTTGTGTTTGTTCATCAGGCTCACTAGAATACGGTGATGACAGCCAATCCACTTCCCTTCTTATCTATGTATGTATGTATCTATGTAGTTCTTTACACCAAACTAGGTGACCAGCAAATACTTACTTAGTAAATGAATAGTCAATTGACTAGTATACGCTCCCCAAATGCCACCCAAGAACAATGGTTTATAATTAGTTTTGAAAATTATTCTAGTGTAACGAGAAATAGAATGGATAATAAAGAATTCCCTGTGTCCACCACCCATATTTTTGAAAATCTTCTTGATATATGTCATTCATGCAAAGAAGTGACTAATATTGCTATAACACAATTTGATTGGATTATATTTTTCATGCAGTCTTTCTTTTCCTAATTTATTCTTCTGTGTCTGTATCTGTTCATGTAGATCTATTATCAGCTCCATAGATTTGAATAATCAAGCTATAACACTCATCTTCCCATAAAGGATCTCTTTTGTGCCATTACCCTGAAGATACATATTTCTCCTCTATTTTGACCCTCAGAAAGCATCATTCTGCCTCACATATCTATGTTTTTATTATTTAGAAATTTTTATGTAAATGTAATCATGTAACATGAAGATTTTTAAGATTAGTATTTTTGAGGAAAGTTCTTAAAACACACAATGCTCTTAAAATACATTCCATTTGAGATGAATATTGTGACAATGTGTGTATTTACTTTGCTCATTTTTATTGTTGATAAATACCCCATTATATGGATATAGTGTTCTCAGATATACTTCTGAAACCATTTAATTAAAATATTCTCTAAGCTAGTGCTAGGTCCTAGTGGTGTTTGCTTGTTATTCCAGCTGCACAAGAGGTTGAGGCAGTCAGATCACAAGTTTAAGGCAAACATGAATAACTTAATAAGATTTCTCCATTAAAAAAGGTAAAAGAAAATTGCAAGTTCTCTATAACTCTGACCCTCATTACTCCGCTAGAGAGGAATGGCTCCCTATCTACCTTGAACTTCTAGCACATTTAAGCTCAGCATCATTGGCAGTTCTTTGCCAGTAAGGGACAGAATCTTTACAGCAACATAGTCAGTGTTTTGAAAGGTTCTGAGTCACTAATTTTGCTTAATCTTCAACCTTTCCTCTATTTCTATTGGGCGCTAGATACCAGGTGGTTATGGCAACACATTTTCAGATGAGATGAAGGTAAAATTGATTATTTTTATGAACCACAAATAACTTTGTAGTGACTAGTATAAGAGCTTGTTCTTTGGGGGAAAGATGTTCTTTAAAAGAAGATTGGTGATATTTGATACAGCAGTTATAAAAATGAATTTAGCAAAACAATATATACTATGATTACAAAGATGGTATAGGATGGAGAAGGATTTGGTTGTGGCACATATGAGAAATTCATTGACAGTTTTCCTTACTCTTTAAATAGTAGGGCAGGAATTTTTTTCAGTATAGTGATGGTTCAAACAGATTCTCTTCAATTCTAAACAGAAACTACATCATGCATTTTTTTTAATATTATTTTGAAGCATCCTGAGCTCAGAGTGACGAATAAAAGAAATAATGAATATCTGGCATGGTGAAAGCAAAATAACTTCTTGCAATGTCAGGAGGACAAAGGGAGGAACATCCTAGAATTCACTAAGTGGTGGATGTCTGATAACTGCGTCCAGTGATGAGAACTGATAGCTTAAGTTTCATTTTCCAAAAAAGTCTCAAATTTGTCCTTTGGTTATTGAACTAAGATGCCTCTCTGAGCTGGCACAGCAGTGAAGGAAGGATAGCAGCACAGAGGTAGGTGAGCAGAAAGACCAAAGGATTTTTTTCTAATGTGTTTCAAAGTTTTCTTTTCTTTTTTTCTTTTTTTTTTTTTTCTGCGGTTGTCAACTCCTTTCATGATACTCCTGCTGCTAACAGGGAGAAGGAAACTACTATTAACTTGTAGTTTCCTTCATGGAAACGGTTCTCTTACGTAGAAACCCAAAAAGGAATTCTAGGACTTGCTTGTAAAGTGAGCAGTCTTGGCCTCCTCACAATTTCCCTGAGCCCCAGACACAGCTGGAAACTGTTAACCAGCCTTTCTATTAGTTACTTTCTGTTTTGTAGTTTGGTTTCCTTTCTATAATTTTTCTTTTTGCTTCAGGGAAAAGTAAAAGACGAAGGGAATAAGAGCAGAGTGCAGAAAATAGAACAAACAGAATTTGGTCTCTTTTGGATTTTCTAGTCACTTTGTACATTGGGGGGTAGTCTGTGTTTCCTAACAGCAAAGAAGTTTTAAAATTAGAAAAAGTCAAAACATTTCTGTGATGATACTAGGACTCAACTAGGAGTAGAGGCTAACACCAACTTCTAGAACTTTAAAGGAGAATAATTTTTAGATCAGCTCTTTAATCATACAGGCTCGCAATGATTTCTGTACACCTGTGCAATACTTTACATGCAATGGTATAGTCCACACAAACATAACCAAAGGAGTCTGAAAACTAAGGTTTTCAATGTGGTAGAAACAACTGACATTTGAAGACAGACAAGACCGATTGCATTTGTTTACTTTCCTATTTATGAGCAAGTGGTTCTTAGAGAATCCTACTTTAATTCTGGAACACTTTGATGCCACCTTTTCTGAAAGGTTGTTTTGGAGATAGGATGTGTATGGAACGTAATCTAGAGCAGCTCAATCAAACATAATTTATGATTATGCACAAATGTAGCAAAGACAATATTTTTATTTTTATTTTACTTTATTTTGGATTTTTTTTTGAGACAGGGTTCCTCCATAGCTTTTGGTTCCTGTCCTGGAACTAGCTCTTGTAGACCAGCCTGGCCTCGAACTCACAGAGATCTGCCTGCTTCTGCCTCCTGAGCGCTGGGATTAAAGGCGTGTGCCACCACTGCCCGGCTAAAGACAATTTTTATACCCAATTTTCTTCAATTCCCCCCCCCCAAAAAAAATAATCAAACATAGGGACATAAATTTACCAAGACAGGAAGCTAGATTTAGACATCTGATTCTGAAGATAGTATATGTAGATGACATTTGTGTTTATAACTTTTATCTGTATTTGTGTAAATATTTATAGAACCTGGATCCACAGTATGTATGACAAATAGCTTTAAATAAAGTTGGAATAAATCCAGTATTACAGAAACCTCAAACGCATATGAGGGATCAGCAGCAAGTCATGATACCTAGGATAAAACTAAAGCATATTCTGCTAGACACAAAATATTATACAATTATGAGGACACAATGTGAATTGACTTATTTTTATCTTGTCTACCCTAAATCTGATGCTGCCCCATGGATCATGTGTTCAGACCATAGTGTAACACCATCTATTCAGTTCCTACTTCGGTAGATGACATTAAAACTCCTTCAAGCACTGTTAAGCTGACAAGTAAGTTCAGTTCAATGATATTAGGGGCAATAATTTAAACTATTTAATACGTGTGTGTGTGTGTGTGTGTGTGTGTGTGTGTGTGTGTGTGTGTGTGTAGAAAGATAAGATGTAGGAGAGGATGGGAAGATGATTATTAGCTTTTCCATGTATTTTCCTAAAACTGCCCCAGAATGATGACTCTGGCTGTTTTTGTTGGATGATGGAGGCCTATGTCCTCTTCAATGAGATATTAGGAGGACAAAAGTGAGCAAAAAAACTCCGCACAGGTTGAATGAGATAGAAATGCTCAGTCATCCTTAAGAACTGTAATTATGATTGACTTTTGAAGCAACACCAACGACATGGTACATAAGAAAGCCTCCCATATTCTCTAATTTATATTAAACAAACAATACACAATTAGTGAGTCCTGGTGAAGGAATTAAAAAAAATATCTTCCAAGAGAGATCAATATGAGGTCATATCCATTGTACATGATTTTAAAAAAGAATAGAAATAAAACTAATTTGATGCTTAAAATAATTTGTTGATATGGATGGAACTAGAAATTCTGCAAAGACATATGTAATCTTTGTATTAATCCTTTACAAAGCTAATTTAACTATAATGAAACTATGGAGACAGGTACCACGGAGTTGCATTTGAATATTTGACTTGAACTTCATTAAGGTGATTCAGATTTTAACAATTCATCAAATGTCAAGGTATCTCAGGAAAACTGCAGAGGTTCCAGTAGTTAATTCATGCGTATTATTAAATTGTGTACAAATATTAATGGCTAGTAAAGACAATAAAACCTGATTACCTTAAACAAGCAAGCACCATAGGTGTTTCTTTGTGATCAAAATATCTGGAAGAAAAACAAAAGTCAATATCCTGAAAATCCCCTAAGAAAATAATTGAACTGGTGAAGACAAATATGTATTTGTCTTATGTCTAATATCTTCGTGAAGCCCACAAATCTGAGGTCTGTTCTCTTCTTTCTGAACACTTCTCGGAGCATACCATGAGTTTCAAGGCTTGTCCCTCTTAAATAATCATCAGATTATCATTTAACATCAGAATTTATTTTGTACACAAATGTGGATTCTGATGTTAAATGATACTATTTTCTTGTAAGGGTCAACTGTTGTAGCAACTGATTTTATTGTTTGAATATGAACTTTTCCTATAGGCTCATGGCTTGAGTGATTGCAACCCCAGATGATGGTACTATTTTTGGAGAGTTTAGAAACTTAGGTGAGGCCTAGATCAAGATCTGTGACTTGGAAGTTTGTACTTGTTCACAACTTAGTTTTTTAATGCACATTTCATGATTTTTTTATGTGACTAAATGACTTCTTTCTTCAAAGGCTGCTGATGTGACATTGTTTTGTCTCACCATGGGCCTAGATTTAAAATGTTCAATAGAAGAAACAAGATTTGACACCTCATTTTGCTGCACACATACAGTTCAATTTAATAAGAGCAAATGAATGTCTAACCAGTTTTTGACTGCATTGTATTCTGTTAGCCTACTTACAAGGCTGGAAGGATATATTTAGATATGAGAAAACTGTATACACCTGCAGGAGTTTTGACACATTTGAGATGCTCTATAGTTTTCAAGCATCATTGTAGACATGTAAAATAACTTACTAGCTTCAAGTATTGGAAGGTGTGAATTGTGTACTGAAGAAAAAGAAGGACATTGAAGATTCTTCCAGGATGTTCTGTTCCATCACTTTTCTGAATTTCCTGAAAGCTTGTGTAATTTCTCCTTTTCAGAGAGCATCTAGCCACATCTTGAAGGTTAGGCTGGCAGAATGGGCAAACTTATTATTCTACTCTTGATTTTCCAAAAGGAATCACTGATGTGCTTTATTCTGTAGTGTGTGATTAGCAGCCTCATGTTAATAATGGAGTGCAGACCAACTACAATTATTATTATCAGTCTGCCTTTAAAAAGTGAGGGGTTCATTTTCCAAGTATTGAACTGACTCAAAATGTACTATAAATTCATTATTTTCATGTGGAAGGATAGATCGAGGGACACTGAATTGGAAATCAGTGTGGGTCCTTAATACAGAGGGTAAAATAGCAAAATCTAATCATTATGTAGCAAAAAGAAAAAAAGCATATATTAACTAGATATCATTTACTTGAAATTCTAACAACTAACTTACATTGCCCATTTTCTTAAAAACATTCAAACAGATAGACATTAGCATATATTGATTGCAATAATGTGTGAAGAATAATAATTTTATAACACAAGCAATGTAAATACAAACACAGGCATTCTCTTTGACTCTCACTCTACTGCCCTTATCGTTCTACCTCTCTTTTCCTCAGTTCATTTATTTCTTTTAACTCAGGTGTTTTCCACAAGTACATGAATTATGAAAACTGTGGTATGCTCTTTGGAATAGAGAAATAATGTCCTAGTGTTTACTTGTGCTGATTGGGAAATGATCTTGGACTCAAATTAAGTATATTTTCAGTTTGAAAAAAGAAAGTGATAGGGATATTTTAAAGGGATGATTATAAAGTTTCAGAAATAATTTTCCATAATTGAATCACTTTTCACTCATAATTGTTAGCTAAGTACCTTTTATTCCTATCAATGGCCATCCGCATCTGTTTTTAAAAATTTTCAGAAATATTTATAATGTAGACAATTCTCCCATATTATTGGATTGTTCTCTGTAATAAATGTTGAGAAGACCGATCTACAAAAGTAACACCCATCATGTCCAATATAAACCCTCTTGATTTGTTTAATATATAACTTCCATTTTATTTCATAAAAATATTAATTTATTCTACCTTGATTATATGTAACTTGATGATTACTATTTATCAACAGTCCTTTGTCCTTAAGAATACTGCACTTTAATTCAATCCCAGAAAATGTTCTACTCAGGAGAAAATATTTACAAGAACATTATAATAACTAAACAAAATGTTGGTTCTCAATTGATTTTGCTCAATAAGTTTTCAGGTGGAACTAATGTTATCCCATCACAAGAATCAGTATTTCCGCATTTAATAATTGACACCATGCTAAATATTAACAGCCCTGTGAACATCTCCAGTGAATGCCCTCTGTCCATGTGAACCTTAAATAGTTGTTGAGATTTGATGTGCTTTCACTCTTCTGAGGATATGCAGAGCTGTTTACTTAAATCTAAACATATTTTACCTCCTGACAAAGATATTCATCTCCTTTTGTTTCCCCCGAATCTAGTTGTTGTATTTCATAAATTACAGAATTATAAACATAGTGTGAGTAACTAACAAAAGAGAATGAAAAAGAGAAAAGTTATCACACTGATAACAGTTAAAGTGCATCTACTGTGTGTTAAGCACTAGATTAAAATTATGTGTCAAATAATTCATTTGATTTTCATAAATAGTGCACTCAGTAGATTTTAGTTTCATAATGTTCCCAATGATGGGACTGTGAGCAGATATTGCAAATGAGGAATGACTCAAGCTTATCCTTTCAATGTTATACAAATATGTGCAATATATTGAAATAAGGAAATTAGGTCCCTGACAAGAATATGTTTAGTATCTTGTTATAGGGCATGCTTCGACTCACTTCCAGTGTTCTGAATAGTCTTCGTATCACTATTTCAAAAACATATATAATGATACTGAGTACCAATACCCACTCACCAGCTAGAGACAATTCTTCCCATTTCATATACTGTGCAGAGAGTGTCATACTCAAGTTTGATGTAATAAACAGTAAGTGGGGTTATACTTGGATTCCTAATAAACTGCATTTATATACATAAAATGGCTTTTCTGTGAAAATTAAAAAAATATTGAAATTCACCTAAGATTTCTGATTTTACATAGCAAACTAGCAAAATGAACAGAGGAGACTGTTCATGATTTTGGTGAAGCCTGCTCTCACTGTTGGTTTTAATCCCATCACAGAGTTTTGTATCCAAAATCAATCTATTATATTAATTTCTGGTCTACCTTTTATAAGATTTATAGTTTTGTATTCATTGAGCAAATAGAAGTCACAGTCAAATTCCACAGCACTGTTTATAGTCATTTCTGCAACTATCTTTAAGAAAGGTAGATGAGTAGTTACATGTAGATCTTGTCAAATAAATACTTCAAGAATAAGTTCAAGAGTAAATGACATCAATTTGTTACACATATAAATGTGTGTATACTATATAAATATATTATATATATATATAATCCTGATATATAATCATGATATAATCTATATATATATATATACATGCATATATATATCATTAAATATAATCTTCCTAGTATAATGCAACTTGTTTATATGCTTCAGAGTTGGCCATTTTTGTATAGGATCTTCTTGATGAATAAGTTATTATTTATCCTATTTTTAGCATTCTTTAGTTTTATATAATTCTTTTTGGGTTGGAGAACTCATGGTCTTTCCCATGTTCACTCTAAAGTTTCTAATTTTGTTGTCATTCATCAGCTAATGTTTGTGATTGAGACTTGATATGTTTAGCTTTTGAAATTTCTAGCAGACATGATATCACAACCAATACACTCATTCTCTGGGTCTTGCATTTCTTCTGCCTCTACTACAAGATTCCATGAGCCTTAGGTACAGTTTTCTTGCAATTGTTTTCACTGGAACTGGGCTTCACAACTTGCATTTTTGTTGACTGCAGTTTCAGTAATTATCTGACCTATTTTTTTTTACAGGGTTTCTCTTAGCTTTGATGCCAGTCCTGGAACTAGCTCTTGTAGACCAGGCTGATCTCGAACTCACAGAGATCCGCCTGCCTCTGTCTCCCGAGTGCTGGGATTAAAGGCGTGCGCCACCACAGCCTGGCTATCATCTGACCTGTTGCAAAGAAATCTTTCCATAATGTTCAGAGGAGTCACACTTATATGTGGCCTAAGGACAAATATTTTGAAGGTATTTTGAGATTTTAGAGACCATTCTGGCTTAGTAAAGTAACAATTGCAAGTTCTCAAAGATCCACGATTTCACTAGTTATGGATAGTTGGCTAAGTTTCTGATAAAAGACATGGATTTCTTCTTGTGAAATGGGTCTTAAGTCTAGTTAAAGAGCCATTGGTTATGGTCACGGTGTGAGTCCCAATGGAACCTTAAGCATTGCTGTGCCATGTTGCTCATTGATGTGGTTCATGGGTGGGTGGGACTACTGGTTTTGTTCATCTTTGGAGGCTTGTCTGACACCTGGCACCTGGAAGTTATTTATCAGGGAAGAATAGATACAAGTTAGCTCCAGGTGGACCCTCAAGCTCAAGTATATAGTGTCCTCAACAATAGGAACTTATATTCTAGGTTTAGAGGTCAACAAAGTACCACAACAATAGTTTATAATCTTTTGGGAGACTTTTGTACTGATCTGACCAACTCAAAAGAAAGTTTCTCATGCCTTTTGTAGAGTTTTTTTTTGTTAAATAATTGTGTTTTTAATGAACCAAACTACCAACATTATTACAATCATCATTGAATCATATATTTGCACAGTTAGATATTTAGATTTCTTGCAATATAAATAAAGGAAATTAATATGACTGAACATAGAACTGTTATTCTTATAGTCATCTAATTAAATAAATAAAGACATAAAAGTGTGAATAGTGGAACACTTGATGCTCTAGCTCACTTCTTTGTATCTGTGTTTGGTTAACTCTAAGCTCTTCTGATTCCCTTTTGTATGCATAGTGCTTTCTTCAGTTTATTGCACGCAGATTCATGCTGATTAAATGTTTGATGGATTAACAAATGCATTTAGTGGCAGCTTTCATGTCCACCATCTGCTTAGGTATCCCAGCAGTCTTTGAGTGTATCGTACATGTGATGGAGTTATGTGTGCTTCTCTCTAGGCAGGATGAGAATAAACCCTGAAGATTATTTTAATAGAAATTTGTTTTAGTTTCAACAGCAAAGGGGAAGGAGGTCTAGATAAGGGCACAGAAAATAAAAGAAGATGAAATTAAATGTCGGGCAGACTCATTTACAATCCTGATATAACTCAACATATACTTTTTTTTATGAAGTTTGCCAGGATATACTGACATTCTTCATCTACAAAATATTCTATAACTGAATTAAATGCGAGTAGTATAAATGACAACTGTAGAGTATTTTCTGTGCTAAACACATATCTTTTATAGGAAAAGAGTATAAATCATTTACCAAAGAGCTCAGTATAACTACATTTCTTCTATATGTAATTTCAATGTTTGCTTGTTTAGATTGACCATCCTAAATTGCTTGTATTGTCTAAAGTCATTTGTTAATTATTTCAGGTTTGACTTTCTTGTCAATTTCTCTAAGACATTCACTTCTTTAAAGGAATAAACCATTTGATTCCTGTGTTGTACAGAGTCCTTTGCTTTCATGTAACCTATAATGACATATAATCTTTTCCAGAAACGCCACCATATTTTTATCATTGATTATTTTGTGTTGCTAAGATATTGAGAGTAAATAGTCATTAAGATCTGAGACCATATACTCCATGTTTGAAAGCTCTGTGTCTTCAACTCTAAAGCCTTTGCTTTGTTCTCCAGAGCACCGTGTTTCTTGGACAAGCTTGAGATGGCTGCACCTCAAACTTTCTATGAATAGATCACAAAAATCAAATAAAGTGATGATAACTCCATTTTGTAAAGGGATACTTAGGGGACGTGCTAAATTAGATTTAATACTTCAGACTATGGAAAGAGTAATAGGAGTCAGATTTTAAGTGGATTCATGAGAGGAATGAAGAAGGTTTGTTCTCACATCTTGGCTACCAGAACATTTTTGTTTTCAACAAAGGAGCTATCATGACCATGACTTACACATGGAGACATTACGACTGTAGGAGACATTACTATAGGAGGAGAAAGCCAATGATAGTGGAAACAGCCAGTGGACTGTGGGTTTGAAAAAGGTTATGTTGAACGAGTGGATATAGGGTAGAAACAAGTAGGAACTGGCATCCTTTTGGTTTCCTAAATTTGCAAGTGAATAATGCATATCAGCGATGCTTGAAGTGTCTAGGAGGTGCCAGCCTCCATGCAATGAGCTTGCAGGAACTACATTTAGCATTCAGAGCAGCCTCTAAGTGGTGAGGTAGCAGCACTATTGAAGAAGCAGTGGGTAAGAGGAACAAGGGAAAAGTTATAAAGCTTTTCTCATCAGCAACACAAATGAGGATGAAGCATGGCCTTTTAAAGTACTGAGATTTCTGTCTACACCCCCCTCTTGGCTTTTTTTAATGTCCCTGAAAGGCTGGGATTAGGAATCCTCCCACATTCCATCTCTCCCGGGAACTTTCATAGTACCACTCCTGATTAAACTACCAGATTAGACCCGATGACATAAGGCACAGCGTCTCTCCTTTGAGAAAGAGCAAATAAGAAGGAAGTGTTAGATCGCAAGGCTAATTATATATTCTGTTCAAGTGTCAACCATCTGTTGCAATTGTTTAAAAAGCAGACATAAGTCAACTGTTGTGAACACAGAAAATGCTTATGACACCCATAGGTGACTCTTGTTCTGCAGCACTGCTGGAGGCTACAGTGGGATTTTTCTAATATGTGGGAGAGGAAACCTTTTTAGTGAGAGAGCAAATAATAATGCCAGGTAGAATAAGATTAAATAATAGGTATGCATAGTTTTTCAGAAGTTAAAAAGTTATGAAATATTATTGGAACTAATTCCATTATCTATAAATAGGGACACTAAAACCTAAATACTTCCCATAATATACCTGTTCGTAAGCACCTATAATTTTGCTTGTTTTTATGCAGGTGGTTTAGATTCACTCTCAAGTGATGCTTTCTCATATGTTATGTCCCTACATGAGGGAAATAAGAATTACATTCTCTCCATGCTTAATGCATATAACAGTGTGTGATCATCAAAGCATCTATAATTTGTTCTTCTAATG
Organism: Alexandromys fortis; assembly: GCF_014885135.2. Taxonomy (NCBI): domain Eukaryota; kingdom Metazoa; phylum Chordata; class Mammalia; order Rodentia; family Cricetidae; genus Alexandromys; species Alexandromys fortis. The sequence continues at coordinate 9,359,627 of NW_026067927.1, forward strand.
TAAATTGTTATAAAATGAATGGAGGTTTTCTTAATAGTGTCAGGTGGACACCCTGTGCTGTATAGATAGAGTCTATGCTTTTCTGAATCAGTCTCTGCCCTGAATCAGGGAACATTTCCATAACTGAGGTTTCCCTGTAAGAAGAATGACTGGAATTAAACTGTAAGTTAATTTTTATTTTTATTCTGGGAATCCAGTGAAACCTAACAATGGAATAAAACAAGTCAAACCTGGAAAGCCACTTAAATCTCATTCCATTTGTGAGTAAATGGAGGAGACCTTCTGATAAAAATGAATTTTGATGCTTTTGAATTGTTTAATGAATCTAACTATTTGGACAATCAATGAGAAGCCAATTCAGGTTTCTTGGCATCTTTGAGTATGGTATAAAATGGAGAGATCCCCCCTTGGGTAGTGGTTAGGGGTCAGGTATTGTGCTCTCAATAGGATCATTCCACAGCTCTCTTTCATTTCTTTGCTGTTTCATATTTTGTAACTTTGCCATATTTTTTTTCAGGTTATCTTAAGCAGAACCATATCTCCAAACATTCTTACTCCCCTTGGGACTCTCCCATATTGAGAACACTCACCTTTTATATTAAAACATGCAGGAAAAAAGCTCTATTATTTTCCAGACTATGAAACTTTTTTCCTTTTATTCTTTTTTAAAGTATCATTCCAATTGTCGTTGAAGTAAAAGCTCAGAGTCAATCAATGACAACTTTAATGAGAGTTCAACTGTGCTAATAACCTCTGTTCATTAAGGTTTTTAGCTAACTCAATGCATACTCAGGGAGATGGGTAAATAAAAGATATAATATCAGGGTAGTTACCATGACGAGTAACTAAAAATAATATTAAGTCTGGACTAAAGTTCACTGTTAAGGCTTTTTTTTTTAACTTTTTTTTCTGTTTTTTTTTTTTTAGATTGAATTCGTGATCTTGAGCTTTGGTCTATAGGGAAAAAAACCTTAGACTCCTTTGCCACGTGCATATATTTCTGCCTATTCCTGAATTTCTCTCTCTGCCTTGTCAAACATGAAAAGGAAATGGACAGTGAGCAGCTTAATGACAGTAACATCTGAATAATGAGGTTCAAGGAAAACATAAAGCCTTCACTTTTACATGTTAGCATATTTGATACAATAAGGTAGTCTGCATGCTACTAAAGGATAAACAAAAGTATCAACCCAATGACAAAGCCTTTGATATGCAATGGTGCATTGTCTGCAGAATATGTCAGCACAGTCATAATGATACTTATGGGAGTAACCAACCAATCTCTGATTTCAATTAATGCCTAGTCCATGAAGTGGAGCCTATAATAGGCACTTCTTGGGGGGGGGGATCAAGCACTAGAGTCTACATATCCCAGGGACCTGGGGTAAACCAATTTTATTCTACTAAAGAAACAAAGCAATAAAATGATACCTAATGATATTCTGCTATACTCATAGATCACCGCTGTGCTCAGTCATCATCAGGGAACTTTTCCCCTGTGGCAAATGGAAACAAATACACAGTCAAATGATAGGCAAAAAGTAAGAGATACTGGATCCTTCAGCTATGAAGAGGATTCATCCATCAAAACCTTCCCTGCAGGGCTCAGAGAACCCTGTGAAAGATGATACAGACAGAAGATAGTAAGAATCTGGGAGATGGAAGACACCAAGAAAACAAAACCCACCAAGGAAATAGAATGGTTTCACATTACGAACTTGGAGAACTGAGGCAATCTCACAGGGCCTACATTGGTGTGCAATAGATCAGATCCTATAGATGAAAGTAAAAGTAGAGACATATTCCTGTCCTTAAGGCAGAAGCTATATCCAATGTATACTAACTTGCAAATGAAATTATTTAGTTTAATCCAGGGTAGTCTCACTGGGGAAACAAAGGACTCTTTTTTTTTTTTTTTTTTTTGATGGCATGGCTATTTAATGAAACAATATGAAGTTACCCTAGTCAGGGTCCATGGTCTCCCAAGTGATGGTTTACCCCCTCCCCCCGGATCTATAGATACTAAATCCCTCCCCTGGTGTCGAAAGTGGTTGGTTATCTCCATGACTCTTTTTTTTTTGTTACTTTCTTTTTTTAATT
>NW_026067927.1:9362287-9384117 GCF_014885135.2 Alexandromys fortis
CCATGTTCCTCTTTTTGGGTCTGGCTTACCTCACTCAGGATGGTGTTTTCTATTTCCATCCATTTGCCTGCAAACTTCAAGAAGTCCTTGTTTTTTACTGCTGAGTAGTACTCTAATATGTATATATTCCATACTTTCTTCATCCATTCTTCAATTGAAGGGCATCTAGGTTGTTTCCAGGTTCTGGCTGGAATAGGGATACAAGGGTCATACCTAAATATAATAAAAGCTATCTATAGAAACAAAGGACTCTTAAGAGAAGATTGTGTGGTTAGTAGATGGCCAACAGAAAATGAACTAGGTAGATGTTCCCTGTCTCATAATGCTATGTCAGATATTTTTAAATATTATACTTTAATTAATATTTTATTTTAATTGAAACCTAATTTTATTTATATATATTTCCCCCCTTTTACTTTAAAGTTCCTTTGGGTGTAAATTATAGCATTCGGTGTAGTGTTTCTGTGGGATTCCTTGGTGTGAGAACAAGTGAGTCTCTGGGTCTTTGCCTGTTTCTTGTAATTTCTCTTGGGCTCATTTCCTTCTGTCTATTTTGTCATATTCTGATATGTTAGCTTTTGTTTTATATTGATTTATTCTGTTGTACTATTATCCTTTAGATGTCTGTTTATTTCCTAATGGGAGACAAAATGGGGGTGGATCTTGAAGAAAAAGGAAGTGGGGAGGAGTTGGGAGAAGTGAAACATTAATCAGGATATGAATAAAAAATCAATTTTCAAAACAGTGAAACAATCCTTATTTCCTAAATTGGCTACTATCTCTTTCATAAATAGAAAAATAAAAATTCCAATCAAAATGCATCAGTTGTTAATTATGCACTCATTTGTATAATATTTTATTTTTCTCTGAATACAAAAGCCACACTAAGAAAAAAGTTATCCACCGACATAGCAAGAAGCAACATGGACGTAAGAAAAAAACATTAGGAGGGATAATGTTCATGATAGAAGTTCAAAATGAAGGTTGTGGGAAGAAAATCTATTCAGTATAGACGCTTGATTGCCTGGTGTCTTTGCTCATATCCGCAGCACTCATGTAAAAGCAGGGCATGGTGGCACAATCACTTATCACAGAATTTGGGAATGGACACAGGCAGATCCCTAGAGTTTGTATTCTTTCAGTGTAGCCAGTTCTTGAGCTATAGGTTCAGTGAAAGAACCTGTCTTAAAAATAATGTGGAGAGTGGCTGAGGACAAAATCCAACATTGACCTTTTATGTTCACCAACATGCATAAAAATGTGTAAGCATACATATATGTGCACTTGGACAGATACTTATGAACACATAAATACCACAAATACACACACACACACACATGCACACTCCAGAAATTCAAAATTATGGTTAAAATAAAACTAATTATTCTCATCATAGCAGTGAATTGTATATTAATCTAAAATTTACCTCTTATTGATCTCCAGTTTTACGGAAAGGCAGATATAAAAGCTGTATGGATTTCTTTTCAGCAAAGGAAAAAGAATATTTATGACCTGGGAATTCTTATCCGTATTTTCATTATTATACATTTGCAGTATGCTTGCTGTACTTTGGCCTCTCCTTAATAGAGTTCAGATTTGATGCTATGGCAATCGCTGATAGTGTTTTGCTTTTCAGAAAAAAAAATTTCACACCATAAGAAATACAAAATGTAAATTGAGTGAGAATAGAGAAATCCATATAGCTCCAAATCATATAACCTAAACACTCAAGTGTCTCAACAGCCTCTTTACTTTTTATTTACAGGAATGTGTTGGGATATGAAAAGATGAATTCACATACTACTGTAAACACAAAGTTTGAATGCATATAACACTAATTATTTAACTTGATGCAATCTTGTCCTTATATTCTGGAGTTGTTCGGTTACAGACTAGCTGAAGAAAAGTTCCCAGACAGAGGAGTATGCTTCTTTTTTTAACCTAGTTGCTCAATTTGAGAACCTGTGAACTAGCTTGTTCTAAATCAGCCATAGACTGTATTTCTGTGTTTATGTAACAATCACTTATCTCAGTGCAATGATTCTGTTTTCTTTTTGCTTATAATTATTAGAAATATCCATTATTTTGAACCATAATTCTATAGATACTTATCTGCATTGAACTTGGCCATGGGGCTCTATGACACACAGTCATTCAGATAGCTTCAAGGCCTAGCACTCACCACCACACCATTGGATAATATGAAGAATAATTTGGTCCCAAGGTACCAACTTTGAAGAATTATCTGTGTTATTCAGATGTCAAACCAGTCAAGTTCTAGCATTAAGAAGTCTTCATTTCTGGAAGATCTCCTTTTTATTTTAGTCCATCATTAAAATTTTATTATTTTAAGAAATGGTTCTTACTATATATAGATATTTTCCCCAGAGGACTCCTTAAGGAACCTAACAGGTTTTTGGCAGTTCATTTTTCCTTTTTACCCTTTTTGATCAATTTCTACTCAATCTCTCAAGAGGATTTTGGAATTCTGAAATTTGCCCCAAGCTAATTCTATCAAACATTCTATTTTCTGCAGGTTTATGCCTCTGTGTGTTTCACTTACCTTACAGTTTTTTCATCTCAAGAAACCTCTTACAGTTACTATCTCTGTTGTCTCTCTTATACAAATAATCAATGGCATGAAGACGGCTGATGTTTGCCCACGGCCATAGCTTCAGCTAGTGGCAGAGGGAGAATTGTAAAACTCCCTGCCTTCCTTTGCTACATTGAGAGAAATAAGAGCTTTTATTAAAATCATTCTTTCAAAGATAGAGTTTTCCATATTAATTCAAAATAAGTAGCCATGGTTTTTGCACATGCGGGAGGGTGCAAAGTAGCCAGCTGTTAACATAAAAGCATTTCTCTCCAAAAAAGAGCATTTTCTCTATTCTTCTAAACTTATTTTTATTCTTTTTTTTGAGATTATGGTATAATTAAATCAGCTTTCTCTTCCCTTTCCTTTTTCAAAACCTTCTCATAAAACCCTTGTTGCTCTCTTTAAAACTCTTGTGATTTTTCTTCTTCAAATTCATGGTATCCTTTTTCATTAATTGTTTTTCATACACATATTACTAAATACAGCAATGCAGCTGGTCAGTCTGAATAATATTTCTTGTGTGGGTATATGTTTGAGACTGAGAATTTGGTGTTTGATAACACGTTGGTATGAGCTTCCCAAGGGAAGGCCATTTCTCCTGATTCAATCATTTCTTAGTCCACCTCTCTCCACATCCCCAACCCCATGTGCTGGGTTTACAGCTACACATTGCTGTGCCTGGCTTTTATGATGGTCCTGAGGTCCAAAATCATGTCCTCATGTTTATTCAGAAATATTTTTGACCATGAAGTCATCACCCCCAAACAATTATAGCTTTATATTTTAAGGACAAAATTCAAAATCATCATGCATCATATACTCCCTATGCAAAAGTTTTATACCCCTTATTTCTTGTTCTTTATTTTCATGATTACTGTAGACTTTGTGGCTGTTATTGTAAATAATATGGTCTTTTTTTTTTACAACTTTAAGATTGAACATGTTTTTTATCTAACTCTAATTTATGTAGTTACAAAGAATAATCATTCAACAGTCATTAAATCTTTATTATCTGGTGTTGTTCATTTCAGTTTTTTAATTTATATATTAATGAAAAATGCTCTTCTTTCTATAAATCTATAGTTTTTGTTTCTTACATTTCAGTAACAAATTAGTGAAATTATTTTCTCTACCATTGATAATCCTAAATTCTGGGAATCCATTGCCCTTGTAGTTTCTACTTTATCTTCTTAATTGGTTTCCTGTCCTGTCATTAAAACGCATTGAAAACTAGAAAGTCTATCATTTCTGTTGAGTATACATCATCTTACAAGGCTCTCTATCTTCCCTCAATTCCTGAATACATATAGTCCCAAGCACTGTAGTCCTTCAAGTTAGCACACCAGTTCAGCTTAACCTCCCTGAAATGCTCATTTGTTTGAAAAATGTTACCAATTATGACTCATTTTAGTAAGTTAAAAACCATATAAACTTCTACAATATCCTTATATTTCATAAGCCTTAAGGCCTTTTCCCCATCTGTTAAATGAATTTAACATTACAGCCTACTGCATGAATTTCTCTTGTGTGTGAAATTCAAATGATGTAATACTTAAAAAACAGCTCACATTGTTCTAATGTGTTGCATATTACCTGTTATTAGCAATTCTTTAAAGTTATTCCCATTCTCCTTCTTCCTCATCTGTATATTCCTGAGATCTTTTTGTTTTGACATTTAATTCAAACTTATTTTTCTCTTTGGCTGCTTCTACACTTTTACCTTTTATGTTTGCACCTGGAGTATCTTTAAATAGTACACATCTTTCTGATGGCTCAAAACCCATTCCTTTTGTGTAATTTTTACCTTTTAAATTCTAAACATTTATGTATAACAACCTACTAGACAGCTCCTACTGTTCATAACACATGCAGCATTGAAATGAGCATGTAATAAATAAGAAACTAATGGCAGATACACAATAATAAGAATCTCCATTATCCATTCATTTACCCTGACACTTGTGAGAGAAATGTGGGAAATGTTTCAGAATCTTGTCCACATCAATTCACATGCAAAGTTCCTACATAGTCTTGCAAATTTTTGTTATTTTCAGAATCTGAGTTCTTATCTCCTTTGGATAACACAGAATCCTAAGATCTATTATATAATATCATCTGTCTTTACCCTTCTTTGTCTTGTTTTCAGTATGATATTTTTTCTAACCAAAATGAAAAATAAATAAGCAAAAAATAAATGTATGTCTCATTAAGGTCTATCTATCACAGTATCAGAACACCCCATGAAAGCTTCTGAGGGATAGAAGCCACTAATATCTCTACAAATGTATGAAACCTATGAAGTACATCACTAACCAGCAGAGTACAATAATTCTATGATGCAATAGTGTCTTTACCTTCCTGGCAATAACCAACAGCTGTTTAGTTGGGTTTAAGATCTGTTCAACCAGAAAGATGATGTGTCTGGTACTTGGAAACTTAGCTGTCTACTGCACAAGCATAAGAAGTGGTTGATCTTGGAGAAAATCCTAATACTAGTGCTTTACTAGACTAGCATAATTCTTAATTGCACTCTAAATATTTATATTTATACACTCTGAGATGTATAGCTCCAAGCCCTCACCACAGCATCTTTGATTTGCAACAGATGTATCTCATTACAGCAAAGAACAAATTATTAAAATGTAGTGAACAAGTGATCATGTGTTATTCATTCTCAACTAATATATTTACAGCACAAACTCTATACCAAAGTCTCAGGCAACAACTAGGGTACAAAGATTGTAAGAGCCAGAAGGACCAGACATCTTCAGTGAGTTTGCATCTTTTAGAAATAATCAGGAAGCTAGCTGTTCGGGTAACTTTTTCCATCAAACCACATTAATCTGGAAGGAACCCACAATTTCTCAACCTCTGTGGAAACAAAAGCAGAACTTCTTTTCCAAATGAACATATCCTTAGACCCAAATTTGGAAGTCAATATACCTTTAAAATATATATGTTAATTTAGCTTGGCAGTCCACAGAATCAATTGTCTGCGGTCAAAAAAACTCAAAGACAACACAATAATACATATAGTCCAGATGCTCTGTGTATAGTCCATCTTTATATGGCTTATTTTTTCTTACTGTATTACTTTATCTACAAGTTTAATATTTATTTTATTGTCTTTACTCCAGCATAAGTTGCCATCAGTGTTTTTACAGATGTTGACTGTTCTTACAGATGGACTGTTCTTACAGATGGAATCTCAGAGTTGTTTTGATTTGCATTTCATTGATGATTAACAATGTTGAGCATTTTCTTAAGTGTTTTTCAGCCATTTTAGATTCCTCTGTTGGGAGTTCTTCGTTTAGGTGTGTACCCCATTTTTATTGGATTATTTGGGTTTCTTCTTCTTCTTCTTCTTCTTCTTCTTCTTATTATTATTATTATTATTATTATACAAATTTGCACCTCCTTCCCTCTTCCCATTTCCTTCCCTCTTCTCCCATTTCCCCTCCCTGTCCCTCTCCAGTCCAAAGAGCAGTCAAGGTTCCCTGCCCTGTGGGAAGTCCAAGGTCCTCTCCCCTCCATCTTGGTCAAGGAAGTTGAGGATCCAAACAAACTAGGTTCCCACAAAGCCAGTACATGGAGTAGAATCAAAACCCAGTGCCTTTGTCCTTGGCTTCTCAGTCAGCCTTCCACATCAGCCACATTCAGAGAGTCCAGTTTGATCACATGCTCCATCAGTCCCAGTCCAGCTGGCCTTGGTGAGTTCCCATTAGATCAGCCCCACTGTCACAGTGGATGGGCGCACCCCTCACAGCCCTGACTTTCTTGCTCATGTTCTCTCTCCTTCTGCTGCTCATTTGGACCTTGGGAGCTCAGTCCAGTGCTCCAGTGTGGGTCTCTGTCTCTATCTCCATCCATCTCCAGGTGAAGGTTCCATGGTGATATGCAAGATATTCATCAGAGTGGCTATAGTATAGGGCCAGTTCAGGTGCCCTCTCCTCAGCTGCTCAAGGAACAAGCTGGGGACATTTCCTTGGACACCTGGGAACCCCTCTAGAGTCCAGTCTCTTTCCAACCCTCAAATGGCTTCCTTAATTAAGATATATACTTCCTGCTCCCATATCCACTCCTTCTCTATCCCAACTGTCCCATTCCCCCAAGCTCTCCCCATCCCCCCCTTCTCATTTCTCTCTCCCCATGTCCCCTTACCCCTGTCCCACTTCTACCTCCAAGCTCTCAATTTTTGCCTGGAAATCTTGTATACTTCCAATATCCAGGAGGATAACTATATGTTTTTTTTGGGGGGGGGGTACACCTTCCTAGTTAACTTCTCTAGGATCATGAATTATAGGCTCAATGTCCTTTATTTATGGCTGGAATCCACTAATGAGTGAGTACATACCATATTCATCTTTTTGAGTCTGGGTTACCTCACTCAGGATAGTATTCTCTATTTCCATCCATTTGCAAGCAAAATTTAAGATGTCATTGTTTTTTAACAATGAGTAGTACTCTAATGTGTATATATTGCACACTTTCTTTATCCATTCTTCCATTGAGAAGCACCTAGGTTGTTTCCAGGTTCTGGCTATTACAAATAATGTTGCTATGAACATAGTGGAACAAATGTGGATTAATATATGTATATCAATAGCTAAAGAAAAAAAGGCTATGACTCTGGAATTGAGTAGGGGAGTAGTAGAGAGATACTGGTTATAAAAAAGTATAGACTGATGCAACTATATTTCCATTTCAACTTGTTTTATAAATTTTAATATATAAATAAGCACATTAGCCAGAAATTCTAATGGTTGCAACTATTTCAGAATCTGTGCTCTTCATAAGATATGTCCCCAGATGTTTTAATCCTTACTATTATCTAAAGATGGCCTGACAAAATGGGTAAGATCATAGCTCCAAAGTCATGTTTACTTAATTTGTTTAATTGATCTCATCTTTTAATCCTCAATACTTTGGGAATTTGTTGTATGTACCTTCATTCTGTCCTGCCTCTGTAAAATTACATGCACTGAGTCAGTGTCATTGTTATATACAGACTTCACCAATTACCTGCTGTATTCCCTGATGAACCCACATAATCCCTAGCAATTGTACTTCGAACTTTAATATTTTTCTTATGCTACTGCTATGTAGTATAATTCTTGTTCCCATTGCTAGTGAATAACAATGAGTTATAGTTACCATCATTTCTTATCAGTTATGTCCTTAAATCAATAAACCAACCAATACCTGAAAGAATTGCTAGTTACTAGGCTGTAATGTTTGGCAGGCTATGTGCACTAACTGAGGTTTTAACTTAAGATATTTTCAACCTACAGTATAAGCACTGACAGATAAGACCATTGTAGTTATTGATCACAGTCATACAGTAGGTCCTTCACTTTTAGTTTTTACTAGTTAGACATCAGATTGCAAATCTTATTCTGTTTGTTGCTGTTGTTTGTTGTTTATGCATAGCTCTTATTTCAGTCAAACTTATAATCAAAGATGCTTTCATTTCTATAGACAGCATGGTTAATGTAGGTGTGTGGTTTAAGTACTCCCTGGTTTCTGCTCCTCTTCTTTATATGCACAAATCAAGGCTTCAGAATCTGATTCAAGGCTGAAATACATTTTAATGAGCTTGTTCATTACTCGGTGCCATCAAATTTTAACCCAATTCTTCTTTATCCTTATTATGTTCCTGCTACAACATTTTTATGCTTAGATTCTTAAGTAGATTACACTGAGTAGTGATAGTGCTTTATGTTAGGAACCACATGTGCAATCTAATATATAATACACTCGACAAATTGTAATCAAACAAACATTCAAATAATTCCTGGGCTTTGATGCCTAAGCAGTGACTATGATTTCTGTTTGTGATACACAGTTAATATAAAACAAAACAAAACAAAAACAGAAAAAAATAGAAAAAAACAAACTGTCCGGAGCTAGGAACCACTAGAATTGAAGTGGCAGTATACACCTTTGCTATCATCTTCTCCTTCACTGAGTAAGACATACCAGAAGGAAGCAGATGGTTTGGAAAGAGATAAAATAAACATGAATAACGCAAAACCTGCCACTCAATAACGCTAATCACACCACAGATTTTGGACAGTGGTGTATTCTCCACTTGCTAATAAAACTATGGGGAAGCATATGTTCTGGGAGAAGTGAAAATAGATAAGAGAAACTTTGCAGAATTTCAACTCTGCTGCTTGCTTTGAAACACTTGCTTCCTGGATGTTTTCCTACAAAGGGAACAAGTAAGCCTGAGAAATTCTCCCCTTCAGAAGGTTCCTACTTGTTTGTAGCCTTTCTCTTACTGCTTTTACAAACACTGCCTGTGCTTTCTCCAGACAACTATCATTTTATTTGCAGAAATATCTCATGTTCTAAAATCAAAAATATTTGCATAGGTCCATAGTTTTTATTTTTGATAAAAACCTCTGATTTTCAACACAGATGAAGTCTGGGTGCTTAAGCATTAATTTATAGATTTCTTAAGGATAATTTTAATTTGTACAAACTTTATGCTTTGAATGTTTAGAACCTTCAGATGCATCAAAAGAATCAGTATTTTCTTTGATGCCATGTAGAATCTTCTATAATACAATTTACTTGAAATAAAAGTAGTGTGGGCCACTTTCTTTTTTAACAGTGAACATGGCATCAGGTCAGTTTCATTGATCCACTGGAAAGTAGCACTATATAATTTTACTTTCTTATTCTTTCACTTGGCTAGGTTGCTACTTCTTAATATAGCCCAAAGCCTTGAGTTTTAAATAATACTTTATTTTTAAAGACTTACATAAGTTGAAGATAATACAGTCTCAAGTTAATTAAAATATTGATATTTTAACTCCCAGCTACTTAAATGTTTTAACATTTTATTATCAAAATATGTTCACATACAAATAGCTTTATTATGACATTTTAAATATAAATTACACTTTGTTTATTTGATAATGACTCTAACAGCAATATTTTTATATTCTAATTAAATTCTTCTCTGTAATAACTTTTTTCAGAAAAGACCTATAATCAATATTTGGTCAAAAAATTTGATATTGGCAATATTGTGCTTAGACATGATAGGACCAAATCAATGTCAGACATATACCTTGGGTACATCCTAAATCATTGTGGAATGAAGAGAGATTTTTAGGGACAGAACCACAGCACAGTGACTCAGATTGGTGAATTAAAGCATGCACAAGATTTAGAGTCACAGACAATGGGAGAGGAGGGAGATGAACAAGACATCTGGGAGCTACTAATACGAGGTCACTTGCTCACCCAGTATTGCTTCAAACATCTGCAAACAGAGAAAACCATGGCCAACTGCATTCAAAACTAGCAGACATGAAATTTAGTGTATGTGTGGGGCATTTAACTTCAAATTTCATGTGAGAATAACTAGATCTAGTTTATGTGGTGTTTTGGCTAAGTTCCACACACAGTGCCTGGAATCTAATTTACCATTTATGAAATACCGAGGGTGCAAATGTATGACTAAACTACTTATGGCTTCAGTCCTTTGATTGTTGAGTAGGTAGATAGCATCACTGAATCACTACTGACAATGCCACTTGAATAAGAGTTAGTGGGAATGTGTACCACAACAAAGGCTGAGGACATGAAGGAGAAACAATTCAGTCTTACGCACTTTTGAATGGCTGAACTTTGCAACACCTACTTACTGGACATCCACTCTAGTGGATGGTAATACAGTGAAGAGCAAAGAAACGTCATTTAGTTCTCAAAAGATTTTAGTCTACTGAATATTCTGACACTATGTGGAATATGAGATACATTCCAATTACAAGTCATAAACAGTGCCATGATGTATAGAGTAACCACCTTGTCATCTTGCTGAAGGAATTTTACATGCTGTGTTTGTTGAGACACTATTGGCATAGAACCATGCACTTTGGATATGCATTGGCAATGGCTGTCTTGAGCAAGTGAAGTTCAAAGTATGCCTGAGCTTTAAGGCCTGAATATTATAAAGTATCTTCACACTGTACTTCCTAAAAAATTGGCCAGTGCTTGCCAGAAAACAATAAAAATTTTAAAGGTGGTCAAAATTAACCTGGAAAGTAGGAAAGACAGAATCTTGGCAACAACTCTTTAAAAATTTGCTGACATTTAGCCAAAATACAAAGAATAAAATATCAGCCATATTAAGAGAGGAGGAATATCATTAAAGAAGCATTAGTATAAGCATGACAGTGCTGGGGATTTTTGGGATTTTGAAGTCCTCAGGCATTCTGAGTGTTAACTGAGTAGTTTGATCAAGGGGAAGAATGAGGTGCTATGAGATAGGATTGGAAATACGAGAAGTTGTGACCCCTAGTAGTTCTCTTTGTATCTGTTAGCCACACCTCTGCTGTAAAGTTACAAGTCACATGAAGGGCAGCATGCTCATACAGCTTGTCACTTATCTGTAAAGACTTTTGAATTCTTACTGTGTGAATTCAAATACACACAGTAAATACACTAATGACACAAACAGATCTTATTCAAATACGGGGTTAAAGCTAGCGCGAAGAAGCTAAGTTGTGAAGAAATACCAATTAAGTCTTCATTTATGCTGATTTTGCAGTGATTACAATGAGATTTTTTTAATCATTATTTTGAGTGGCAGAACTGGCAAAATGCTAAAAAATTCAATGTACCATGAACCACATGAAGCCCGGAGAGTATTTCTAGAAAATGATGATGGTTTTCTAAACTAGTCAAGAAGGGGAGGGATATTTTAGCCCTAATGCTCTCCACTATATCAAGTTGTTTGCTTGAATTATTTATATGTGTATTGCAATTTTAAAACTGGAAGCATCAGAGACACTTAAGCCAGTGAGAAGTTAAGGACTCTATAGGTCGTTCAAGGAGAATGCTAACTAGGGCAAGCAGCAGAGGCAGTGGAAATATGTCCAGTCAACTTCACAAATCACAGGGGCTTGGCTGTCACACAGACATGGATACAAAGATGAATTTGACTTCTTTAAAACTGAGTGAATGGTTTTCTACCCCGACCTAAAATATCAGGTTTTATGTCTCTGGCCAGGTCGCTATACATCCTTACTTTTTGACTTAGTGTAAAGTCAAATAAAATAAAATAAAAATAAAAATGGAAAATAGAACAAACATACAAGGAAAATAAACATTACTGTACATTACAATTATCATTATTGCAATTCTTTTAGTCCAGAAAGAATAAACAATTGTATAAGAAACATAATACTTCAGTTACTACTAGCATCATGATCTCTTTGTTTCCCCTAGCATTGAAGGAAATGTAAGCACTCTGTCATTTAAAATCCATGTGGATATTAAATCCTTAATTTCTGAAAACCGTCAAATGCTTATTAGAATATTTTTCCCCAAATCCATCCACAAATTTACTTAATCACAACTTCTTAATAAAGTACTAGACTGTCACCTAATTTTAAAATAATATGGTAATATTAAGATTTTACAAACTTTACTAATCACATATGAATAAAAGAAAGTGAACTTACATAGAATGGATTCTATATTGAGTAAGGTAGGAATAAAGTATATTAGATACTCCAAAGTGGTAAAGCAAATTCTAAACAGGCTGTCACATTGTGTCTTTGAAAACACACTTAAGATAGAGGACAGCAGTTATCTATAATTAAAAATGACAGGGGTGAAGTTAGATGATAAAATATATCTGCACTAGATCTTGACTGATTCAATATTAAGACTAACAACAAAAGTATAAAGTAAGAAAAGTCAGCCATATGAAATTGGAGGAACATTCTGGAAAAACGAAAACCTTAGTGTAAACATGCCAGTGATTAGGATCCTTTGAAGTGCAATACCCTAGTGATGGCAATCACTTATTGTTTTCCAATCAGTGTCTTTTGTATATATGCAAATCCCCTTGGTCACCAGCTGTCCAATGGGAACTTTTAAACATTAGCACCATTTTACAGGAAAAGAAAGACTTCAAATGTAATTTTCATTTGTTAAACCTAGGTCTAAACCAGTTTCATATGATCTACAAGCATGATTTGCTTTTCTTTCAATATACATTACACGTCAGAAGTAGAGATTTTTCCTTGAAGGCTCAGATTCCTTTATTTGAGGTGTAAGAATTGCAAGTTTAATCTCATCTTTCATGCTCTTACCACATATGGGAATATTGTAGGTTATTCTAGTTGATTCCTTCAGTGCTCTCTTCTGCAAAATCTAACCAAGTAAACCCTTGCTCACCTAGAAGTTCAAACTATGCAAGCCCTTGCCCACTTGGAAGCCTATATTTTTTCTCTTTCTACCTTGCTGTCTCTCTCTCTCTCTTTCTTTCTCTGCTCTCTATCCCTTTCTCTCTCACACACAATGCATTATTTTTCCAGTTTCAAATTTAATTTTAATTGCACAAACAAGGGTTTCACTGTTACATTATTGTATTTCCAAACATATGTGTGCTGTGCTTTTACCATATTCACCCCTCTATTAGCTTGAGATTGAGAAAATCACTTCTAACTTTTTAATTAAATTTTGGGTACGTGTTCTTCTGGTTATTCAGAACACAGCAACATTACAACACTAGACCTGTAACTCCCCATATGCATTACTTTCATATCCAGAATATTTTCCACCCCCTTTTCTCTGTATTGTGTGGGGAGTTCATTTCAGGAATGCCAAAAACAAATACTGAACTAGACCATCTTCTACTCTGATGGCATCACCACTAACAAAATGCAGTCATCCTCCCTCTTGAGCTCATTCATTGCTCCAGCTTTCCACTTGTGATTCTTTCTCCAAAACATGTATACTTATTAGTGTTAAAAAGACACAGAAGTCTGTTGTGCCATCCCATACATAAGGTGTGTTTAAGGACATATGAGAAGCTATGGCCACTGCTCCGTCACATTGTGCCCTGATACAGTAGCTGCTGGAATGTGGAAGAAAGATTACTTTACAAAATGTATCAACGAAGCAGGAAAAATAAATAATGCCAGGGATCTGCTAGGGTAGAATAGTGAAATCGGGAGCTTTGTCTGTGATTTGCTAAAAAAAAAATATTTTTCATGATTTGATGAGAAAAGTAGTCAATGAATCAATAGCAGAGTGTTATTTTTCTGTCTGTAACCGAATGACACCCATTGGAAGATCCCTGTAGGTACCCCTACTTTCTTGAGGAAATATCGCAGCATTATACTTAGGGAGTGGCACCGTTGGCAGAATATCCATTGAAATGTTTTGCCTTTCAGCTGCAAAAGTTCCTCTAACAAACTGGATGTTAGAAGAATCTCCCAGGCACCCCTGGCTATGTCTATAGCTCATTATCTACTCATTACAGGGAACCTGAAGGGAGCTAGGGAAAGGCATTCAGAGGAGGCATTCATGTTTTATTGATTGTCAACTGAGCTCAGGCCTCTGAATTCTCACACTTTGGGATATTTTGTTAGGAAAATAAGCACAGTCGGCCCTGTTTACATGCCCTCTTCCTTCTGGTGCAATTGATTCTGGCACAGAACAAAATTGAGCATCTTCCCCAATTAGGTTCTCCTGAGCCACTTCCACACACAAGCGAAGGTGATGCTTTCAATAAGCCCGTTGCTTATTGTCACAGAGGACAGGAAACATATAGTGCTAATTCAATGTCTCTTTGGATGAATGAGAAGACTGAGGTCCAGATAAGTTAATTGGCTTGTCCATCATCCCCTAGCCAGTGGCTGGTAGAGCTTAGGATGAAATTTAAGTATTTGGTGTCTTTCTTGTTATTTTATGATTATTCTAACAATCCTGTATCTGCTCTCTCCCAATTTTTGGATGTGAAATAATAGTATTTTAGTTTTACCTTCTCTCCTATAAATAACCACACAGGCTGGAGCATTCCCAGGTATCATGCTATAACTGAGTATATGTAGCTCTCAGGATGTATTAAGACATAGTAAGTTGGGGAAATGAGAGTGCTGAGTCTCTGTTATAAAAGAGTCAAGAATAGAAGTTTGGAGAGTTCGTTCTGACAAGGAAACACCTGGTTGAAGCAGATGGACTGTCTTAAGAAAGCAGGAATTGCCAAGTTTCAGAGCACATGCGCTTACAGCCATAAACAAAAGGGTAACCACTGTGGACTTCAGAGGCAGAAAGGATGACTACTTTTAACATTGGGCTTAATCTTAAATTTATGTGTCTCAGTTTCTATGCTTAAAAATGGACCTAATAGCTATAATAACTCAGAGAGTGTTTGTAGAAATATATCATTTTAACATTGACCTTTATTTTGAAGATTGTTGTATATGGATATATAGTAAGCATTACCCAAGTATAAACATTTTATCTCAATACGCAACTATTAACCAAGTACATCTGTATTATTTCAACAAAATAAATATGAAAAGAGTAAAAAGAAAGCTTTGAATTATAGCGAGGTATGTAATAATTTCATTATTTTGTTATAATTTTATTTGTTTCATATATTTTGATCTTAATCTTTCCCCTTCTCTATATTTGCCTCATCCTGCCTCATCCCTACGATGAAACTTCGTGTTCAATCTGTTTCAAAATAAAAAGACAAAACAAAAACTCAAACAAAGCAAAACAACAAGAAAGCACTAAAGAACACAACAAAAAAAATAAGAAAACATGGAATACATTGTGTGTTGATCAACTACTCCTGAGTCTTCTTACTAATTTGGCTCAAGAAAGCATGATATACCCTTGCATGTTAGTGGCAAAATATTTAAGTACCTTGTAACATTTATACAGTCACTTCTCAAAAATGATGACTTCCATATTAATTCTATACCGATAATAATAAAAGTGAATAAAATGAATGAGGATGAAAACAGAGAGGAAGAAAAAGAAGAAAGAAAACTAAAGAGGTAGATTATAATAATTAAGGAAATTATTTCTCAGAGCATGTTTTCAAAGGAAAACATTACTAAAACCCACTTTCTGGTATAATCAACAAAAAAAATCTGGTATTAAATGACAGATATAAAAGTCAGACTACTGGGCTCAAGAACCATTACTCATTCAAAGATGCTGATTGATCAGGAGGCAACAGAAATTTATTTCATGTCCATTTGTATTTAATTTGTGTTGTGTTCCTTCTAAAGTGTGGTATTCCCTGGTGAGGCAATGAGATTACGCTGCAAAAAGGATTTCTTCAAACACCACACAGTTAACATGATCCATATGTGGGAGCCTCTATCACATGTGTGATTTATTGAGGCATCGCAAGTGATCATAAGGACTTGAAACATGAAAGATACCAGACTGAATGACACTGTAAGAGATGACAGAGAGGTTTATGAGTGTGGAAAAATGGAAAAGTCAGACAAACATAGACTTTCCCATCTACACATGTGGACACCAACTGCAAGGGGCACACATTCCAGTCCAAAGCTCACAAAGAATTCTGCGCTGTATTCTCATAGATCTCTGCTCATCAAAGAGGTTGAAATATGATGCACATGCCATCCTACAACTTAAAATGAGAAAACTACACAGCAGTGATTCCGCTCACATGCAGCCAGTTGCTTAGAATGGTGTCCATGTCTAGTTTATTTATTATTTTAGTAAGTGTTTTTTAGCTTTCATTATGTGCTAGGCAAGCAGTTTCCAACTAAGGATGATTTTCAGCTGAAGTCATTTTGTGTTTCCTAATCTGGGATAACTAAATAGAAGCCACAAATGCTCTTGCATGCCCCACAGTGTACAGGCTAAACTCTCCTTGCATCATTTACAAAGAATCATCTGGTTCCAAACTTCTATAGCTTCAGAGTTCAGAATACCTCTGTTAAGAAGTGTGCCCCTCTGCAGAAAATGGGGCAGCAGTAGAGAGTACAGCAGATATAACTTTTGCTGTATATATTTTAATATGTTTATATATTATATAGTTTAATATGACTGAGAAGAATATGAGCCATACTATGGCCAATAGATTTAATAAGATTAGAACTACAAAAATTACTTTTATATGTCTATGATCTTTTTTCTATTTCAAATCATTGGTAATACTGTGTAAGCAAGTCTTAGAGGAAGCCATTCATCTGTACTTTGTTTCTGGTACGTGATATCTAATTCATCTAAAATTCCTAATCCATTAGTAACTAATGAGTATAGTTGTAATCTATCTGGTCTCAATATTTCATGAATAGTTCAAACTGGCATTAAAATAAAATAGAATTTTAAAACTGATTTGCATTATTTCTATGTTATATATTCGTGTTTTAAACTGAATGAGTTTCCAAAGCATCATTAGATGTCTTTTAGAAGACATAACATATATTTTCCTGAGGATCAAGAAGTTTAGACTGGGTTATTTTTCAAAATTGTAAATAAGAATAGTAGATTATTCCATCAAAAAAAGGCAAACTCAGAAATCAGGACCTAGACTTATAATCATGGACAATTTTCTTGATAAATAACAGTTGCCAATGTTAGATCAAGATCTGATAAACAATTTAAATAGATCTATAAATACCAAGGAAATAGCAGCAGTAATTAAAAGTCTACCAATCAAGAAAAGCCCAGGACCTGATAGTTTACAGCAGTATTCTACCAGTCATTCAAAAGAAGACCAAATACCAATACTTCTCAAATTATTACAAATAATAGAAATGGAAGGAGCATTGCCAAATTCATTTAATTAGGCCACTCTTATCCCGAAACACTGACCACAAAAAGATTCAAAAATAAAGGAGAATTGCAGACCAATTTCCTTCATAAATATTGATTTAAAAACTCAATAAAATACTTGCAAACTAAATCTCAAAACATAGCAGAAAGATCATCATTCATCAAATGAGCTTCTTTCCAGAGATGCAAGGATTCCTCAACATATGAAAACGTTTATGTAGTCAAATGTCGATGTATTTCACTACATGCAATCAAATGGTGTAATCAAAATGTCAATGCAATCCACTACATAAACAAACTGAAAGGGGAAAAAAAACACATGGTAATCTCATTAGATATAGAAAAACTCTTTGACAAAATCTAACACCCCTTCATGATTAAAGTTTTGGCTAGATCAGGGGTACAAGATATATACCTAAACATAATAAAGGCAATATACAGCAAATCTATAATCAACATCAAATTAAATGAAGAAACTCAAAACAATTTCCCTGAAATCAGAAATAAGAAAAGGCTGACTTCTCTTTCCATAACTATTTGATATAGTAATTGAAGTTCTAGCTAGAGCAAACGGGCAACTAAAAGATATTAAGGGGATAATACTTAGAAAGAAAGAAGTCTAAGTAAACATGATACTATGGTAGTTTGAATGACCCATAAGGGCACCAATTGAAAGTGGCACTATTTAAAAGTTTGTCTTGTTAGAGTTGGTATGGCCTTGATGGGGGAAGTTCATCACTGTTGGGACAAACATTGAAGTATCCTATGCTGAAGATATGCCCAGTGTCCCAGTTCTCTTCCTGCTGCCTGCAGATCAAAGATGTAGAATTCTCATGTCCTTTTCCAACATGATGTCTGTCTGTTTGCTGCCACTTCCCACTCTGATGACAGTGGACGGTACCTCTGAAATGTAAGTCAGGCCTCATAAATGCTTTTCTTTATCAGAGTAGCCATGGCCATGGTGTCTCTTCACAGCAATAGAAACCATAAGACTGACACCACAAAAGGATATTTAAAGAAACTGGTATTTCAGTTCCTAGGAAGGCAGTCCATATTCATGGATTCAAATATATTATTGTTGGATAAAAATATGCAAGCTAGGGCACACCATCTGTGAAATCCTTATAAATCATGACCTGACTTTTTTTTTGCAGAAGTTAAAAAATTGTTACTAAATTTAAAATGACTGCCTAAATAATGCAGAGTATACAAATTAATCTAGTTTGGTTATTTTCAAATTTCCAAACTCTACAAATCTAAATCACTCCTTAGTAGCATAATGAAAAAAAATTGTTGACTTCTTCATTGAATTGGTTTCTTACAAGCTAACAAATTAATAAAGTGGAATACAATGCTGAAACAATTAGATAGTCTCATGTAAACAATAGTAAGATATTTGTCCAATATACTGAATTATCAATTTAAAACCCAAGTCTAGAATTCCTTTAGAAGGAAATAATGAAACAATCATATTTACTTTGAGTTAGGTAAAGCATTCTTCCATATGATACATGTAATATATAAGCAATCAAAGATAATCAGAGGGCTGGCGATATGGCTCAGTGAGAGATGGTGCCTTGACTAATTCTGCTGACATGAGGTTGATACTTGATCCTCAGACCTCCGCTTGTGTTACATGTGTAAGTGTGCACATAAGCATAGGAATAAAACAATTACACCTAACAAGAAATAAATAAATTGCCTCCATTAAAACACATATGTTTTAAGGGCTATCATCAAGAATAGAAAAGACAGGGGCTGGAGAGATGGCTCAGAGGTTAAGAGCATTGCCTGCTCTTCCAAAGATCCTGAGTTCAATTCCCAGCAACCCCATGGTGGCTCACAACCATCTGTAATGAGGTCTGATGCCCTCTTCTGACCTGCAGACAGAATATTGTATACATAATAAATAAATAAATATAAAAAAGAATAGAAAAGACAATACAGAAGGTAAACACTTTATAACTTATATAGGTGATAAATGTAAATTTATAACCAGTTCTTTTATAACTCAATAAGAAAGAAAGCTAAACAATGCTCAAAATAAATAGAAACATTATTTCTTCTAATTCATGAAACCGATCAAAGAAAGTAATTCTCTCCTATTGGCTGTCTGTATTGGTCATCAGATAAATACAAATCAAAATCACAGTGACAGTCAGCTTCACACAAAGCCAAATGACCAGAACTAAAAAGAAAACTATTAGTAATTGTTGACAATGATGTGGGGAAATTTCGATCTTCAAAGAGTACTAACTTCATATAAAATGGAAGTCCACCTGAAAGGTATTCAATTTTATATGTAGTTTTGCCCTATGGCCCAGCAATTCCTCTCATGTGTACATACCAATAGAAATGAAAGCATTTGTTCACACTAAGCCTATGGATGTATATTTACAGCAGCAACAGCATAAGTGTCCTATAGTAGAAACTATTCAATTGCCCTTCAGTTGGCAAATAATAAATTAATTTTTTAATTTATTTCATCCATATAACAAAATATGATTTCATAAAAATGTAATAATGTGAGATTGGAGAGATGGCACAGGACTTGGGTTCAGTTCCTAGCACCAACAAGGCTGTTCACAATCTTTTACAACTTTAGTTCCATTTGTTTCTGGAGTCTGAAGGAATTATGCAGGCATGCAACATATATTCAAGTAGAACATCCATACACATTAAAATAAAGGAAAATGACTGGTGTATACTAAAATACAGTCCTTCCTTGGCAATATTGAGGCAAATAAAAAACTAGCCACACATGGCGAGCACACGCGCATGCACCCACACCCTAACACAAGTGGGCTTAAACACACATGAACACACATAAATTTACGTTACAGATGTTGTATCCAGTTTAATTAATGTTCAGATTTGGTCAATAATAAACACAGAATTAAGTGGTATAGATAAATTAATTCTAAGAGCTGGCTGATAAAACTACTGACAAATCTGACTGAAAATGAGCACAGAATTTCTTTTGAGTTATGCACTGTCTTATTTTGTGACCATGGAGGAGCAAGTTTAGTATCCAGGAAAACTGTAGTAGGTTAATGCATATGTTGAATGTGTACATTGTGTGGAAAGTTACTCACATCTCACAAAGTTGTTATGAATAAACATGAGTGTAGACATGTATATCAAAACTAAGATCAACATATCTACCTCAATCCATAATCACCTTGCCCATCAGTTAATAGTTACATTATCAGAAAATTATGAATTATAAACATGAAAAATACTAGGCATCTAGTTAATCTGTCTATCTATATATCTATCTCATTTATTTATAAATTTTTATTTATCCATTCCTTAATTTATTATTTATTTATTTGTTCGTTTGTTTAACTCATTTGTTTGAGACAAAGTTTCTCTGTGTAGCTCTGGAGGTCCTAAAACTTGCTCTATAGACCAGGCTGGCCTGGACCTCAGAGATCTGCCTACTTCTGTTTCACAGTGATGAGAATAAAGGTGTGTGCCACTGCTGTCCACCTTAGGCACTTAGTAAAATGCCATCTCTAATATCGATTAGAATTGAAGCTTTGAATGTCCACTTTCTAAAGCTTATATTAATTATACTCATTATATGCATAAATAAATGTAAACCACATAACAACCTAAAACATTAAATTTGAAGACAGACAGAGGATGTGATGACATTAACTAATGGCATTAACAAAAAATTCTAATTAAATAATAATGACCATTTATTTGCAGAGAACACCATTTTTCTAGTCAACAGAATCTACACAAATTGAGACCAATGAAAAGACTTCCAGTGCTCCAAGTGATTTTCATTTAAATTTAAAATTACAGTTAACCTCTCAGGAAGGACATAAATATTTGAAGGCATTTTGAAGTTATAATTAAAACATTCAAACAAATTTAGAACTACAATTTGATATGCAGTCTCTGCATTGTTTGTGTTTTATAAATTAATTAGCTCTAGAGATCTTCCAAATGATGAAGACATTATTTTTGATTATTCTCTTCTCACTAAATGTGAAGGGATACAGAAATAATGCTACCTCTATACTGTTGATATTGACGGTCTCTTGATTTTTGTCTGCATCCATTTGTGTTTGTTTATGTGTTACTTAAAATTTTGTTAAGTGCTAGAATGTGAAACTGGAGAATCAAAACACTGATCCCTATGGGTTTTACCATCCACATACAATCCCATCTTAGCATCCATAGCTTTTCTTAGCCTGGATTTATCATACTTGAGATGTCTGACTCCTGATTGTTCCTCTTTAGAATATTTCTTGATTTTCAAAGCAGTCCAGATCACTGGCATAATTTGTAACCAGATAGTTTTGTTCAATATATGAATTTTATTACTTATTTCCAAATGCATTCCACTCATATTACAGTCACTGCTAACAAATTAAGGTAATAAAGACAGAGAAAGCAAACAGGATGTAGGGAGGTTGTTAGATGCCAACACTCTCAATTAGGATTTCCAGGTGTTCCCATGAACAAGAACATCCAGTATTCATGATAAAGATATGAGTAAAAAATATTTCCAAATGCACACTACCTTTCTGAACTAAATTTTTAGTATCTTCCATTTAGATAACTAGTTCTCTCTCTCTCTCTCTCTCTCTCTCTCTCTCTCTCTCTCTCTCTCTCTCTCTCTCTCTCTCTCTCT
>NW_026067927.1:9385614-9386923 GCF_014885135.2 Alexandromys fortis
TATATATATATATATATATATATGTTTGTGTGTGTGTAAAAATGTATATTGCATAATTGTTTATAGATAAAGGAGTTTCATTGTCCATAAATCCTGTCATAAAAATGATCACACCATTGGTCTATTCACAGAAGCAGGACATGATAGAAAAGCACTTCCTCTGACATGAAAGAGACCGGGATTTGGTTTCTCAATTAGTTAACTACATGCACAAACAAAAATTGCACTTCTAAATTTGTTTGAACTCTATTATTCCTTCAGATTGTGTCGTTCCTTGCTGTCGAATGAAGACTGTAAACATAGTTAAAGTGACTTGGAATATTGGAAGCTTCTTTAATATCATCATTTTCTACTAATTACATAGACTAGAAGAATTTCTAGCTATAGAAATATATCACTCCCATTACTAAACAATAGAATCCTATTTTATCACATGTTTTTCATTAACTGAAAACTTGAAGATGTTTCTTACCAGCGTCATGCCTTTCTTTGTATAGCTTCTAATCCATGCATGATGAAAATTTTTACATGTAACATTTAATTGTTTTGAATTCTTAATTATTCTTCATAGTTTTCTTATGTCTTAAAATTTAAATTTAAAATAAATGTGAATTATTACCCTTGGTGAAAAGCACTATGGGCAGGACACTGTTTACTCTAAATTCTTTCTCTCATTTTAGAGAACCTCAGAAAACACTGGATCTTGAGTGACAGGGATTATACCCTTGAGAATTTAAATGATATTGTTATAGTGTTATATTAGAAAAACCTAAAGAGATGTGTTTAAGGTAGAATGCTAAACCCTTGCTCTCCTCAGCTATTTCTAAAGAAGTTACTTCCTTCCTACTCACCATATTTATCCACATTACTTCTGTGCATCCCTAAAATGTTTAATATTTTAAATAACTCAATAAGATTAATAAAAATTACATTGTTCACACTCCTCAAAACTAGAAATTATCAATAGTTCATTTTTATATTGACAGCAAAGTAGTTGAGTGATATTAATGTGATGTAATAGGTAATGTTTTAGACTGGATGACTTTAGGCAAGCTTACTTTCCCATCTTGTGCAGTTTACTTATTTAAAATGCAAGTAATAGATATGGGTCTATTTTCATTCTTCTACAGATTGACATCCAGTTTTGCCAGCACAATTTGTTGAAGATGCTATCTTTTTTCCATTGTATACTTTTAGCTCCTTTATCGAAAATCAGGTGTTCATAGGTTTGTGGGTTAAAGTCAGGGTCTTCTATTCGATTCCATTGGTCGACTTCTCTGTTTTTATGCCAATACCAAGCTGTTTTCAA
>NW_026067927.1:9387420-9402216 GCF_014885135.2 Alexandromys fortis
TTTTTGATCCTACTGTACCTATTGGTTTCGTGGGAGCCTAGGCAGTTTCGTGGATGCTCACCTTACTAGACCTGGATGGAGGTGGGTGGCCCTTGGACTTCTCACAGGGCAGGGAACCCTGACTGCTCTTTGGGCAGACGAGGGAGGGAGACTTGATTGGGGAAGGGGGAGGGAAAGGGGAGGCGGCGGTGGGGAAGAGACAGAAATCTTTAATAAATAAATAAATTAAAAAAAATAAAAATAAAATGCAAGTAATTATGCTGTCTCATGGGATTTCTGTACCAATCGAATCAATATGAGGCATAATAACAGTTATATAGAAAGAGTCAATTGTTAAGTCTTAAGTAATATTCTATTGACTCTGATCTATCAACAAATGTGAGTTCTTTGAAACATAAATACTGTTTTAATCTTCAAATCTGGGTTTATGCAGACAGACAGCACAGCTAGAAACCCAGTGGCAGATTGTCTCAATAATGCTTTGCATAATGAACAGAACCTAAATTTATACTCAGAACGTCTGAATTCCATTGGAATATCAAACTACCAAAGAGAAAATCATTTCATTCACATCCAAGTGATTTTTTCTCTGCTTAATACAATCTGATAATTCATTTTTGCTTTTATATTTGCTTTGAACTGCAGAATCAAAGATGATGCTCTGTGTGGAGCTTGAATAGTCTTTCAGAAGAATCCCATGTTTCTTGTAAATACTCTTGAAGTCTGTGACTTACCACTTTTTAGAATATAATGAAGATCCCAAGTGTTTATGGAACAGAAGACAAGCCAATCAAAGTGCAGAGAGAAAAGAAGGTGGTCTCGTATGTTTTGGTGGCAGTTCAGCTTCTTAGAAAACAGCATGCAGTGTGGAAAAGGAAGGAATGTCTTTCTAACCTGATATGAGATTCTACCTTTTAAACCCACAGGGTTGCACTTTAGGATTCGAAATTAGGTAAAGAAATGGGGAAGAACTGGGATAATTTTAGAGGAAGGTCAAATATATAGTGTATCTATCTACCTACCTACCTTTCTGCCTGTCTATCTGTCTGCCTATCTATCTATCTATCTATCTATCTATCTATCTTCATCTATCCATATAGCTAGTAAATTTCAAAGTGCAAAAATTGTGACTTATACAAGTAGGGAAATTGAAACTCAGAAAGTTTACTTGTTTTCTGTAAAGCAACAAAGAAAGAAAGCCATAAATTATGCTTTAAACATGGAAGGTTAATAGGTAAGAGTATCCTTTAAGACATGTCATTCTGTCTCTTACTGTACAGTGTGCTTATTGGAATCTCCCTGCAGGAGGCTCAGTGTCAACTTCAGGGTTTAAAGAACCCACTCTTTGAATTAACTAATCCTATGGTATAAAGCAATTAATTCTAACTTCTCTGGGCCTCTCTTTCATCATCTAGAAGATAGAATGGCTAAAAGAAGAACAGTTGAATTGTATCAATATTTCAGACTATTTTAGAACTCCCAATGATGGGAGTGGGGGGTATCTCTGACATCTCTGCCTGTGTTTGGAACCCTTTCCTTCCTACTGGGCTGCAAATGCCTTCTGTAATATGAGGGTTTGTGCCCAGTATTTTTGTACCTGTTAGATCATGTTGGTAAATATTCCTGAGAAGTCTGCTGTTTTTTTTAAGGAAACTGGGGAGTTCATTTTGGTAAAGGGAGGTGGGGCAAGAATTGGGAGAGTAGACAGAGGAGAAGCTGAGATCAGAATGCAATGTATGAGAGAAGAATAAATGTTAAAATAATGAAAAGAATGTCAGAAGCAATGATCGATATTATTCTCTACATACCACTACTATTATTCCTTGATGCTATCTGATGACTTGAAGAAGAAATAAGAATAGGCCCAGTACTACTCGACAGAGACAAGTGCCAATCGCTTTTAAGCAAACAGTTTAAGGAAAAACAAATATCACATCTCTAGCTGCTGAATTAAGAGTGTTGCTATTTATGGCATCAGCAAAAGACAGAGTTGAGCTGAGGCAACAGGCATGCTTTCTCAATGCTGTCTAAGCACTAGAATCACCTAGGAGCTTTTAAAAATAGTCATGCACAAATCTAATTTGAGACCAATTACAACATAATCTTTTGCATATGGAAGAAATCCTATGCCAGTTTATTATAGGGAGAGTCAAATTAAGTATAGGAAAACATTTGAATTCCTAGCAGATTTCTGTGGGTAGGTGAGTGGGGGTTGAAGACACCACAACCAGAGATTGACCATAGCATGTATGCACACATATGCGCAAACATACATACATGACAACTTTTTCACCTTCATCCGATGACTTCTCTTGTCCCTCCTTTGTGCCATTAAAAAAGACTTTGGGGTATACTCACTTTTCAAAATTGACCTAAACAAGTGACCTTTTCCTTAGTTCTTGCAAAATGAAATTGTCATTTGTCAAGGGACTCCATCCAAATCCCATGAAGAAAGAGAACATTTCCCCCATCGCCTGAAGTCTCTCTCAACATCAGTAGCTGAGTATTTGAGAATGTATTCAGAACTATTGAAAACGTTCAAAGTTAAGATCACCCTGACATTGTCAGGTAAAAATAAAAAGGGAAGACAGCAGAATGAAATTTTCTCACGCTCGTCATCACATAGCCCTATTTCTTCCAATTTTAAGCAGGAATTACCCATTTTTTTTTTTCATGATGTGAGGGCTAGGAGTTTGTGGGATTTACAAGATGGGCAGACAAGACATCTCACCACTGAGGGATGATGATACATCTTCTATCTTGGCAGAAACTCCTATCCTATCAAAAATAAATTTTGGTGACTTTAGCATTTTTCTTAGAGAAAAGGCATCTTTGAACATACTGCTAAAGGAATACAAGAAATGTTGATTTACAGAGAAACCATACTAAGATCCAAGTTTTTTGTTGTTGTTGTTTGTTTGTTTTTGTTTTGTTTTTCGAGACAGGGTTTCTCTGTGGCTTTGGAGCCTGTCCTGGCACTAGCTCTGTAGACCAGACTGGTCTCGAACTCACAGAGATCCACCTGCCTCTGCCTCCTGAGTGCTGAGATTAAGTTTTATCTAATCTGTAGGCCATTAAAGTCTACTCTATGTTGACTTGCTTGTCAGTTCTCAACTCATGTGATAAGAGATTTTTTTTTATCTCATATTGGAGAATGAAATTAGAGTTTTGACATGCAAGATAATCGCTTTACCACTGAAGTTCTTCCCATCCCCTTCCCTTTTTGTTTGAAATGGACTCTCACTATATTGAGTAGGTTAAGCCTGATATTGGGATCTTCCTGCCTTAGCCTTAAAATTAGTTGGGAATATGGGCCTTCACTATCACATCCAGGAAGTGATTCCAATATCTGATTTCTTCCCTGGCTCTTTTATCATCTGTTTACAGGAGGGCTACTGATTTTTTTTTTTTTCGTTAGTTTTGTATCCTGCTACATTACTGAAAGTGTTTATGAGTTGTAGAAATTCCTTGGTAGAATTTCTGGGATCATATCACTTATGTAAAATATTATATCATCAGCAAGCAGTGAGAGTTTGACTTCTTCTTTTCCAATTTGTATCTCCTTGATCTTCATTTTGTGTCTTAGTACTCTAGCTAGGGCCTCAAGAACTATATTGAATGGGTATAGAGAAAGTGGACAAACTTGTCTTTTTCCTGATTTCAGTGGAATTGCTGGGAGTTTCTCTACAATTAGTTTGATATTGGCTGTTGGCTTGCTGTATATTGCCTTAATTATATTTAGGTATGTTCCTTATATCCCTGTTCTCTCCAAGATCTTTATCATTAAGGTATGTTTTATTTGTCAAAAGGTTTTTCAGTATCTAATGAGATGATCATGTGGTTTTATTTTTCAGTTTGTTTATATGGTGGATTACGTTGACAAATTTTCATATGTTGAACCATCCCTGTGTCTCTGGAATGAAGCTGACTTGATCATGGTGGATGATGGTTCTGATATGTTCTTGGATTCGATTTCCCAGTATTTTATTGAGTATTTTTGCATCAAAGTTCAGGAGTGTGATTGGTCTGTTAGTCTCTTTCTTAGTGATGTCTTTCTGTGGTTTGGGTATCAGGGTAATTGTAGCCTCATAAAAAGAGCTTGGCAATGTTCCCTCTGTTTCTATTGTGTGGAACAATTTGAAAAGTATTGGTATTAGTTCTTCTTTGAAAGCATTGTAGAATTCTGAGCTGAAACCCTTTGGTCCTGGGTTTTTTTTTGTTGGTTTGTTTGTTTGTTTCAAAGACTTTTGATGACTTTCTATTTCTTCAGCAGTTATAGGTCTGTTTAATTTGCTTATCTGGTCTTGATTTAATTTTGGTAAGTGATATTTATCTAGAAAGTTGTCCATTTCCTTTAAGTTTTACAATTTTGTGGAGTACAAGTTTTCAAAATATGACCTGATGATTCTCTGTATTTCATCCATGGCTGTTGTTATGTCCCCCTTTTCATTTCTGATTTTGTTAATTTGGGTATATTCTCTCTGCTTTTTGAATAAAGGTTTGTCTATTTTGTTGATTTTCTGGAAGAACCAAACCTTTGTCCCACTGATTCTTTATACTGTTTTCTTTGTTTCTATTTTGTTGATTTCAGCTCTCAGTGTGATTCTTTCCTGCCTTTTAGTTCTCTTATGTGAGTTTGCTTCTTTTTGTTCTAAAGTTTTCAAATGTTCTGTTAATTCACTTGTGTAGGATTTTTCCTGTTTCTTTATGTAGGCATTTAGTGCTATGAATGTTCCTCTTAACACTGCTTTCATTGTCTCATAAATTTGGGTATGTTGTGTGGTCATTTTCATGGAATTTTAGGAAGTCTTTAATTTCTCCCTTTATTTCTTCCTTGACTCATTGATGATTCAAGTAAGCATTGTTTAATTTCCATGTGTTTGTGGCCCTTCTTATGAACTGAATCAGCACCAATACTATGGGAAATATGGCACTGACTGCTTGCTGTGCCCAGTCCAGCCTGACAGAGTGGAGGTCTGTTTAGCATGGATCATGCTCACAGCCCCATTTTCAGGCACACAGCAGGTCTGTGTTGCCATTAAGCAAGTTGTAACAGTCTGTTCACAAACCCCATTTAAATACTCAGCTTCCTGAAAAATTCAGAGGACATGCTGGCAGCATGGCCCAGAAAGCTGGCATTTCAAAGCCACTTTTTTTTTTTTTTTTTTTTTTTTTTTTTTTTTTTGCTTCTGCTGAATCAGGAAAACCTCATTTAAAAGAGCCAAGACTCTGCTTGTTTCTATCAAATAGAGGTCAACCAAGAAAATGCTGCTACCAGGCCATGGTTAACTCTGTTCTTTTGTGTCATTTTCAAGCTTTCTCAGGTCTTACATGGATTTAGTCCACCATATTCGTGTGGCAATCAGAAGAGCATGAAACTGAATCTCAGGGTCATGGGTTCATGCCCCATGTTGGGTGCCCATTTGTTGTTAGGAGAGGGTAACTTGTTGGTTCCCGGATGCTCAGCCCCAGAATGATCACACAGAAACTCTATTATTTAAATCACTATTTGGCCCATGAGCTCTAGCTTCCTACTGGCTAACTCTTACATATTCATTTAACCGATTTCTATTAATCTGTGTATCACCATGTGGCTGTGGCTAACCGGCTAAAGTTCTGGAGTTTGTCTCCAGTGGGGTTACATGGCTTCTCTCATACTCTGCCTCCTTTCTCCCAGCATTCAGATTAGTTTTCCCCGCCTACATCTATTCTCTGCACAGGCCCAAGACAATTTCTTTATTAGCCAATGGTATTCAAAGCATATCGAGGGGAATCCCACTCATTTGCATACACATCTATTTATCTGTGTTCCAGATGGGGGCACAAAACATGTATTGTAGTAAGTGGACAATTTGCCCATAATCAATTCTTCTATTTCACTATGTGATTCCTGGGGACTGAACTCAGGTGGTTGAGCTTGGTAGAAGACCCTTCTGCCTGCTGAGTCAACATGTGGCCATTGATTCTGACTAACCTCTCATTGAGTCTGGTATATGTCTAAAGAGTGTTAAACTAGGCTCATTTAAGTCCTTTGCAAATAAACTACATCTTGTGGTTAGCTCTGAGTACCATATGCATCCATTAAAATTGATGATGAACAACTTACCTAGGGATTACTAGAAGAATAACCTTCTTTATATGCTGAAAGAAATTCAGACAATGAGAATCTTTGTACTAACTCTAGACACATTCTTTCAATTAGAAGCTTGCAATGAAGTGAAGGTCATCCAGTATCTGCAGCCTTGTCCTTGTTACCAAAATGATAACATTCAAAGAATTCTTGATTAAGATCTTTTGGCAAGAGACCTAATAGCACTTTTCTATCCAAACATTATTACTAACAGAGCTCAGGTTTTCCTTTATAATTTAATCATAGGCATTTTTTAACTTTTCCAGGAAATTGAATGTAAAATATAGCTCTTACAGTTCAACATTTTAAGAAAACTCATACTTGTTCTGAGTTAGACCAAAACAGAATGTATTTATAAATGTAGTGGTTGCAATATACTACATGTGCTATTACCTTAATACAGTCTCATATAAGTTATATTATTTTTTAGATAATTAAAGGGGACAATAGAAAATAGTTTATGGTACTTTTTAAAAATATAAACAGAGAGGTGGTTTTCCACTAGCTTCTCCCGCCAGTTTAATAACTACTCCAGTGACAAACATGGGAGGAGGTGGCCCCAGCTGAACTGATACCCAGAGCCACTATATTTGACATTTCACTTGACATTTTGAATTAATTTGCCTTTGCAACCACAGAACCAGCATAAAATTACATGATGTTGACTGATCATCTTAGGGCACTACACTGGGATTCTGTTAGGTTGGGATAAAATAAAATTGTCAATATTTAAGTTTTGTTTTTCTTCTCATTTGTTTTCCCAGTCAGTGTCTCACATAATGCCAGCTTGCCTCCCAGTTTGCTATGAAGTGAATAATGACCTTGAGCCCCTGACCCTCCTGCCTCTACATCTCATATGTTTGCCTTACAGACATGCACGACCACACATTTGTGTGTGTGTGTGTGTGTGTGTGTGTGTGTGTGTGTGTTGCTGAGGATCAAACCCTGGATTTCCCACATGTTAGGAAAGGAGTCTACAGACCGAACTATATTCTCAGCTCAATATTCAAACATTTAAACATGAAGCATGGCACTAAGCAGTGCAGTCTATGTGAAGCAAACAGCTCAGTTTTTGTTGTACCACAGAGACTTGAGGATTAAATTAGCTATTCAATTTCTTCAAGTATAAATTTTTGTAATCCTATTAAATGTAGGCAATTACAGTAACCTGTTAGAACTGTGTGGGTTCAATGAGACGCTGTGCGGTAGCATCCTTTGCAAATAGGTATTTGCATTGCATTTCGCTTCTTCAAAAACCATAGTGAAGATGTGAGGTTTATACACTTTTACTCTCTGTTGGTTAAGTGCTTCCTTGGCTAGAATACGCATGAGTTTCTGTGTTATCTTGCCCTGAATATGCTATGAGTCTCCCTCCACTCTGGCTTTCCTCTGAAAGCTATTTTCATCTTTGGATTTACTGTACAGCTTTCTTCTAAATGGGTAGAATATTTATACATTTCATTAACAATATGTACTCAGGCTTTCTGCTTTGAGCATACAGTGAAGCACTCAGCAAAAAAAAAAAAAAAAAAGTACTTGAGGATTTTTTTTCTCCCTCTCCCATTGGGAAACTGAAATTGATTCCTTTTTCTGTTTTCAAAGGCTTGAAGCATTTGTTTTGTTTAGGAGTCAAACAGCTGTGTTGCCAAGACTTTCATGATTGTTAATGTGTTTTGGTCATTTGTAGCTGGATGATGCATTTCATAAGAATCAATCTGGCAGGATTTCAGTGGCTCAGGTTGACTAAGCTTCCATCGTTCACTGACATATTTTGGCCCTCCTTTACTTTTCTTTCCCTTTCCCAGAGGACTTCTAATCAAAATGTCCTTTACAAAGGAGCTTTGGGGTGGTAAGTCTAACCAGCGAACAAAAGTATTTACTAAGTAAACCCAATGACCTGAATTTGATCTTCCAAATCAAGATTAAAAAGTCATATACGCTGATATTAATTTGCAATCCCACAGTAGGGATACTGCGAGATGGGAATCTGAAAAATCTCCTGGAGATTTTTCAAGCCACTGAGCCCAGAGTATACAGCAAGGAATAAACAAAAAGGCAGAGAGCAATCAGCTAGCAACTTCCCAATGTTCTTCACTAACAGCCATATGTGGCTAAAGGCACACATGAGGTTTTCTCATGTGTAATGAGTAATGTATATAATTTACTGGTCAAATGGCTACATTTTTACTTGATGATCTAATAATCTAATACAAGATTTTAAAATATACCTTGGTGAAGTGTTACCAGTTGTGACCCTGTNTATAATGAATGTATATATATTATATGTGTATGTGTATATATATATGTATATACTCAGAACATTCATGGTTCAATCTTCAGTATTGTCAAAAAGTGTTTGTGTGTGTGAGAGAGGGGTGGGGGTTATTAACCATTATTTCCACCAACCCCTTCTGATTTTAACTCAGCGCATTTTCTCAAATCTTCATGTGTTATACTAAACTTTTCTGTGTTTTATCAAGATGATTTCTTTTCTCCCTATGCAGAACCTTGTGCTCCAATTAGACTCTGTCTTTTTGACTAGCAAAATCTTTCTAAGAACACGGAGGGGGTCTTCTTTCTCGAGGCAATTAGTCATTTATTCATCCCTGTTTCCCACAGAATCATGCTCAGTCTTTCCATTGGATATACATTTTTCCTTACCTGTCTCTGAATCTCTAGTCCCTGGCATCATATAAAGCTAGGACTTTCACTCATCTTTGTTCATTTGGAAACTGGGTATTGTACAACCACATTGTTTTAAATGATAAATAAAGGCTAAGAATCTACCATTTTTAAGGGACTCTGCTTATTGTCAACAAAGGCTCCTGCCTACCTGGTGAGTGTTCTAAATAGATGAACCTCAGAGTAAGGAATACTAAATTCTTTCAAGAAGCAAATGAGTTTCTGATACAGAATTTTCTATATTCTAGAGGATATGAAAAGGTATGGATGGGGTTAACTGCCTCAAATATAATCATAAGTCAAATATGTAGATACTTTCTTGTCTTCTGGAAAACTCTGGCACTTTAGCTGAAAGCTGACTTAATCAGCTGCTGTATGTTTTCAACGCTATTCAGTAACTTACAAGTCTCGCAAATTCTGAGCTCAGAAAGTGATTGCTTAAGTCTATTGTGAAAGGACAATACCTATCTATGCATTATTCGGCTCATTTAATTTTGACAGGGAACAACATAGAGCAACAATTGTGCCAGAAATGAGAAACCTGAAATATGAAAAAAATATGACATCATTAAACTAACAGCTAAAGAAACTAAAGTAATTTAATGTAAGAGGAGGAAAGATTCCAAATTTGAACCTACACATGAAAGCTACTAAGACACAGAGAGAAAAAAAGAATGCCTGTAATCCCACAGTGCCATCAGTAAAGGGTATTTCACATGGGAAAAGAAAGTTGTTTCAGTGTTACAGAAAGGCAAGAGTCAAAAGCAAGCTGCTCATTGATAGCGAGTGAAAAAAACAGTTCCTTGACTCTAAACAGGAGAGTAACTGTGGTCTGTAATGGGAAATACTACACAAAACCCATATTCCATAAACACTCATGCCTCTGAATCCCCTAAAATGTTGGTTAAATCAACAATTTTATTGAGAAGATCTATAATGGCAGCTTACATTCATCATCTCTCACGAGGTTTCAGGAAATGCTGATGGAACGGGTTAGTGGTGGCTATTGCAGATAACAACACCCTGGATATTGAAGAGAGATGGTGATATTTCACAACTGTTAGAGGTTATGACGTTACATCCCAAAAGCCATGATTTTGACTTTCAAGGAAATATAATATTGGTAAATCTCAGCATCTTGTCATAACCTTATTATTCCCCATGCATAGAAAAGAAATATCATTTTATTTTTCTAGCTTCATTGGCCAGAAAATAAGTAGATACATATAGAAGAATGTCCATTTAGCACAAAGCACAGTGGGGTCCTCAATAACATTAGAAGACTAATTCCTAGTTCAATGATGTTTGTATCCTGTTTCTATCACCACATTGTTCTGATTTATGTGAAAATATATTCACATAGAAGATAGAATCTGCCATGTAAAATTAATCTAGATTCTATTATTTAGAGAATATACTGTTTCACAAGATCTACTTAGGCTCCATTGAGCATAAATTTACACTTTATATAAAATACTATCCACATTTTAATGGTCAATTGAAATACCACCCCCTTGCCTGTGCTGTGTATTCCCAACTGTCTTGAGGGACTTGCTACTCTTATTTTTGGTCTCAGTGCTGTAGCTGCTGGAAAGTCTCTAATGCATTCATCACAGAACTATGTGATACCTACTTGAAAGCAAACATGTCTATATTTCCTTATCTAAACATGGAATTCCTTGCATTCAGCATTTTATGTAGACAGGTTGGAAACTGACTTCAACTTACTATAAAGGCAAGGGTTGCCCTGTTAGACTTATAAGATAGTACCTATGTAAAATTATTTTTTATTAAACACTGGACTTTGTTCGTGCCACATGAACATTCAACTGATGAGCTACAGCCTGGTTGGTATTCCTTAACCCAGTCTTTCCCTGCCATGGACCAAGTTTTGCATATACTGTAACTGTACTATGTACATCTAACATTTAGTGTGATAAATGACTCCTTTAGAAAAACAGTAATCAGGACTTACTAGATGAATGCTTAACAGAAGCACAATTTTCCTTTCCAAAACTTACAAATTTATCCTGTAAGACCTTCCCACTTTTGGTTGGTACCTTATCCCAAGATACTATGTTGAGAATTTTATTATCATTAATGTCTTAATGTGATGTATTATTTGCATTTTATAATGAAATTTATAAAAACAAACTTTTAAAATATAAAATAGATTTTTAACAAAAATATGGTCTTTCCATACTATGATTTTCTTCTAAATAAGTTGTATTTCAACCATGAATTTTAGAAGCTATGCAGACACATATGATTGTATAACATCATACAACAGAATATTAGATTGGAAAGAAATAGTTATTTGAAGAATTATAGGCCATTTTAAATATTTCTAATTGCTGCATTCTCAATTCAGCTTGTTCTTGAGGTGAGTTTTATCATTTAAATAATAAACATGAGAAAGAAAAGTGCTTTGAATTTGTACTTTCAGTTTTAATTTTCACAAACTACAGATAATATTCCATTCCTCAACCAAAAGCTTCTTGTAGAGTATAAGCAACCAGTGTTTAAAGAAATGAGATTTATTTCAGCAGTTAAATATCTGGGCTGTGATATTAGAAACCACCAGTCCTATCCCTTTATTTCCAGAGACAAGCAATTTTGGACAGTCTATGCCCATAGCATCCCTGTAGACTGAAAGACTTTGGGTTGTAATCCTTTCTTGAAAATATTTTCAATAGTAAAACAGGAAGCAGCGCAGAATTGATACATCATTGCTGCAGATTGACTGCTCCAACAACTACAAACAAATATAAAGAGCAATAATTGCAATATTTTACAAAATCAACTGAGAGCATCAGGAAAAAGTTTTCTTCATCTTTGTATTGATGATGGTTAATTTTTGCAGCAGGTGCTATTTGTTTAGTCCTTGATACATGTCAGTTTCTGTGCTAGCTTACACATTCGGTGTTTGTTTCTTTTTTGTCTCTTCTGCTCAGATTTCCAGTAGCATGTGCCACCACCCATCTCGCATAGTAAGAATCTAATCCTGCAGGGTGAGTGATGGAATTGACAACAGAGTTCTGCTTGCACACGATTGCTCTACCTCTTTGGTACCCAAATTCAAAAATTACATCATCCCTTGTGTGGAGTCCTCACAACACTAAAACAAATGTGAGAAACAAAGACAGTTTCGTAGTTCTTAATGGTGAAGAGCCATGGTGTTTCCTGGTACTTACTTCTTCAGTAAGTGCTGCAGTATTGGGATTAACACACCTTCCTCAATTTCCCCTCTGGCTATGTTTCTGCAGCTTTAGCTACAGAGATGTCTTGTGAATCCTTTAAACAGCTTTGTGCTTTGCAACTTTCAGTTTGGTTCTTATCCCAGATTCTGTAGACCAAGACTGTGGGGCACCTGTAGCTGCCTGTGATGTTGACCCTGGCAGGAGGCAGCTGGAATCAGTGAAGCCCAGCAGAGAGGCCCGTGATGTTCATCTCTGCTGAAGCTAGACTTGATACTGATCTTTAGGGCTGTATTTATTCTTGATTTGAGAAACCTTTAGCTTTTGGGTTTTGTTTTGCTTAACACCCAGGACAGCTGCAACCACTAAAAAAGTCAATCAGGACCCATTGCCCGTGTTTGTTTCTGAAATTGGATGAATTGACTTCATATTCAACTGCAATATTTTTCCTTCTTATTTATCGTTTTAGAAAAATCAATAAACGGTGTATGATGCCATTAAGAGAGAATGAATGAGTGGAAATTGGGTTTTGCCATATTATGGTAACTAAATATTTTCTAATTTTCTGGGACAGATCCAGTATCAAACATCCTATTATGTCTTCCAATTGCATCCTTGGTCAGTCATTCCTGAAATTTTTATTTTGGGGGTATTACTTCTTCAACTAAAAGAATTGGAAAATCAGCCTTTTGAACATTAGTTTGAGACTAGATATTTAAGATATTGACTGTGCAAACATGAATACATGTTCTAATGCATATACTTTTTTTATTTTTCCATTCAAAAATTTACACTTCCTCCCATTTCCCTCCTGCTCCCCCACTCACCCTCCTCCCTCCCCCCCCCCCTGCTTGGGAGAGGGTAAGGAACCCTACCCTGTGGGAAGTCCAAGGCCCTCCCCCTTACATCCAGGCCTAGGAAACTGTGCATCCAAATAGATTAGGGTCCCAAAAAGCCAGTACATGCAGTAGAAACAAGTCCCTGTGCATTTATCAATGGCTTCTCAGTCAACCCCCATTTTCAGCCACATTTAGTAGATACATATGCATTTGATGTTTAGGGATGCACTTGTATATGTTCGTATATTTTCGTTTTCAGATGTTGTTGTGATTGCCTTAGTCTTAGAAGCTTACAGCTTTTCCAGTGTACGCATGCATTTGAAGAGTCAAGGAAGCATTGCACTTTTTTTACTATAAAGGTTTGGTAGTTTTTTTTTTCTCAATAATTGTGTTTCTTCTCACTTCTTTTTTTTTTTTTTGTTCAGTTGGTTTGCTTTTTGTTTTGTTGTTGCTGGTTTTTGTTGTCATTTGAAGCACTGAAATTAGAACCAAAGGCTAAACTTACCCTATTACTGGGATGTCTACTGGTCATATCCTACTGCCATAAATTCCTGCTGCTCAAAGACAGAAATTCTGAGCCCCCGGACACATGAGCTGGCATCTGCTTGAAGAGCCATGATTGATAGCCCATTCACTAATTACTTGGAAGGCTTGGGAGCAGATGAGAGAATGAGATGATCACAGAACAGTTAAAAAGAGATTTGTTCTTCTTGCTGTTGTCCACTGACAGTTTCAAATGTCTGTGTGTTTCCTCTCAGCCTGTTTGTGATTAAAATGCCTGCTGAGATGATGCTTAGTAATTTGAAGAGCCGATTGTTCTGACTGTATTTGCACAGGTAAATTACTAATGCATCCTCAGGAAGAAGGGCTACAACTTCCAAGAGCAAGGCTCTCCAAACCCTTTTCTGATGATTGGCATTATAACATTAAAAATCCAAAATGCTCTTGTGAAAACATAACTGTTGAACTCTTATTTTGATTTCTATTCATGTATATCAATACAGGGTCAGGTTTTTCAGGTGTTGCAATGCTTTCTTTAAACATATGCACACTCACTCACATTCAGGAAAGCAATCACAATGATAATTAATACCAGAAAGCCCATATAGCATTTAATAAATTTATTTGGCAGACACACCCATCAACTATCATCAGGGGAACCTTAAATGTGTAAAGAAGAGAAATGTTAAAATTAAATCCTTTTAAGGCAAATAACCTACTTTGGCTCACAAGATTCAAAATTGTAAGAGTGACCCCTAGTGACTATAAAACTGCCTAAATCTGCTCTAGCTCAGTGTATGACTAAATGTGACCATGTAAAGATAAAATGATAAACGCATTTGTTGAAAAGCCAATTTTTAGTTGAATATTATTAGTTATACTTGAAAAATAATATAAATGTTAAAAATTAAAAATATTACACTATCCCTGATAGTCAGAGGCACATTATATACAATATATAATATGTTATATTATTCAGTTTCTCCATTAAATCTAAGACCTTGGATCATAGATTCATTGCATACAAAATACTATTCCTGAGGAAAGAGGGATAAAGGACCCCTGTGGTGCTCACAGACTCCGGAGGGCAGATAAGCAGGAAGGGGCATTGCTGAGCAGTAAGAATCAGATGAGGTATGTGAGACAAAGCTTTGTAATATTAATAGTTTTATCTTAGTAATTTTTTTTACTACATTGAAACACAGGAGGCATGTTTTTTCTACAATAAAGAAAGTTTACTGTGATTTTCCTTTCCAGATCAAGATCAAGTGGCAGTCATCTTTTTACTGATGGGTCTGAGGCAGGGTATAGCGTGTGTTGCAAGAGACCAGAAGAACACTGCATGTGGGCTTGCCTCTTTTAATATCACTCCCTGCTCACTCTTTTTTTTTTAAATTTTTTTTGTTTTTTTTTTTAATTTTATTGAGAATAAGAAAAAAAAGTTTCC
>NW_026067927.1:9404958-9421465 GCF_014885135.2 Alexandromys fortis
CACTGGAGCACCGGACTGAGCTCCCAATGTCCCAAGGAGGAGCAGAAGGAGGGAAAATATGAGCAAAGAAGTCAGGACCACGAGGGGTGCACCCACCCACGGAGACAGTGGGGCTGATCTATTGTGAGCTCACCAAGGCCAGCTGGACTGCGACTGAAAAAGCATGGGATAAAACCGGACTCTCTGCTCACTCTTTTTTATATGTATCTATCAATACTGAATCTTGGAGCCTCCTCTGTAATAATTTTAATTCTACTCAACTCCCAAAGACTCCACCTCAGAACACTGTAAGCAGATTGATGTGAAGAGCTTAATCCCCCACAATAAAAACAGAATTTCCATAAGGGAGCCTTACAGGGAAAATTCGGTCTACAAACAAGCAATAGCAAGCTCCACAAACAGAACCATTTGTGCAATGGTTTTATGGATGTACCTTAGGAATGTGGCTCAAACTAGGAGCTAGTCTGGAGGGAACCTTCAATATCTGATTAGAGAGACATGAAACAATACAAACCTGTGAAATACACCACAAGCATTTCATCTTAGCTGGCGAACAGAGTATTCCATGCTGTGAAAATAAAGATGAGACCTCAGACATTGGCACAAGCCAGTTCGGGAAATACCAGGGAATGTTAGCCCACTCTTATGCTCATTCTGTGAAAATTAATGAGAACAGGCTTAGCTAAATGAAAAATAATAATAATGTGCATACAATCTCAAAAGAATTACCTGTTTTTAGAACTGTGGGTCCTCTGGAGACAAGCAGGGCAGCTAGCATCTTCCACCATGGACAATATTGATTCTTTTTAGCTTAATCTTATAGCAGGTACTTCAAGTTTCACACAAGTTTGCATTCTTAGTAGGTACAGCACTTTTTACAAATGCATAATGTAATAAATTTTATCACTAGTATTAATTTATTGAAAGTGAACAATGCCAAGTATGAATGCATGATTGTCAATAAGTTACAAATATGCATATCTTCTGTCATATTACTTATAAAATTATTGATGCAAAACTACACAGTTTGGCTACATAGACTTATAAATTTATATAAGCTTTCTACGTTTATATATGGCAACCTTATAAACCATATATACTTCACTTTTGAATCAGACCTTTAATTTTCATTTTGAAATGAAGATTCTTCTATAAAAATATTTATTACTTTTTATACAGTTCTTTTTAATTATTAAGCTTGGTGTCTCTTCTTTTTTAAAAAAAATGACAGTAATTATGTTGTATTAATGTCTCACTGTATGACTCCATTTGACTTTAAGTGCAATCACATTGTAGTTGGGCTTCTGTTTATGAATTTTGGAGGAACATAAATCAAAATATAACAGCCTCAAATTTCCCTGATCAAGAAATAAAATAGAAATAAATCCTTTCAAAATCATGCTTCAAGAAACTGCCCTGAATTCAATGAATAAGAAGGCTTTTAGTCACAGGGAAAGGGAAGAT
Source organism: Alexandromys fortis (assembly GCF_014885135.2). Lineage (NCBI taxonomy): Eukaryota > Metazoa > Chordata > Mammalia > Rodentia > Cricetidae > Alexandromys > Alexandromys fortis. Next base: position 9,406,423 of record NW_026067927.1, read on the forward strand.
ATTGGGGTTAGAGTAGAGGCACTGGTATATGCCCCATCCAGAATTGTGACACTCCCTTCATTTTAGCAGTTGCTGGAGGTGGTTTTTGTCTATTATGACAACTCAAATGTGAGTTCTCCAGAACATTCCAAGCCATGTGTAAGTGCCTGTGGTAGCTTGAATAAGAATGATTCCCATAGGCTCATTTATCTGAATGCTTGATCACCAGCTAGTGGGACTATTGAAAGAATTAGGAAATGTGACCTTGTGGAAGAAGTATGTCACTGAAGGCAGGCTTTAAGGTTTCAAGGGCCTAAGCCAGGCCCACTGACTCTCCCTCTTCCTGCTGCCTCTTAATCTGGATGTAGAATTCTCATCTTCTTAACTACCATGCCTGCCTGCATGCCCCATGTTCCCTGACATGAGGATAATGGACTAAACCTCTGAAGCTATAAGCAATCCCAAATTAAGTGCCTTCTTTTTATAAGAGTTGCCTTGGTCATGGTTTCTCGTCCCAGAAAAGGAATAGTCATTAAGACAGTGCCAAATGTTATATCCCTTGTGTGTTAGGGCTTCCCAAAATTAATCAATATGTCTCTAATGCTCAGCACCTCAACACTGTCATAAATGAGACAGTGCAGGTGGTACATACCAAATCTTTCAGGCAAATGTTTCAGGGTTTCATTGAAATAGCTCTGCCCATCCCTGATTACTGTCATTTTGTTCCATGGAGTGAATGAGATGGTATGGCGTGCAAATCTACCTTAAATTCCCAACAAATCAAACCAATCACTTGTGTGTGTGTGCACGCGTGTGTGTGTGTGCTTGTGTGTGGTGTGATGTAATCAATAGAAATTTTTTGACAAAGGGATTCTCCAGTGTGTTTAGAATATCAAACAATATATCAGTATTATATATTGGTAATAGTAACAATTGTGTTGAATTACACCATGTGCATCTTCACAAGAAACCAGATAAAAACAACAGAATAATTTTCTCATAAACCATATTGCATATCCATCACACTTGGCCAAATTACCATTTATTGATTTGCTCCAGGTAAGAGTCAATGCTCACTGAATATTTTCTGCTTTTCTTTTTAGGCATTTTCACTTTGTTCCATTTATTGTAGTCATATGGCTCCCTTGGCTATATTTTCTTAATGCACAAAAAAAAAATTACGAGTTGAAAGGAAGAAACTGTGTCCATACTGCATCATGGATGAGTCAGAATAGAAGAGAAAGCCTGTGTGTGGTTGAATCCTTTTCTAAATAAGAATATCTAGGTACACCTAGTATTCAAGATAGCTTTACTGTGATCTGCAAAGGATATTTCTTTTAGTTTCTCCACTGTGCCCAAATGAAGTTCATTTGGCACTAAAACTGTTTTATAATGATTTCAAGTAATTATACATTACCTGTTTTAGCATAACTTCATTTGATGAAAATTCAAGGACTGAAAGAGAAAAATTGAGGTACTCATGTACTTTCTCAAATATTGCAGCCATATCCTTGATATTGATCTGTTCTTCTAGCAAGTAATCACTCCCTGACTCAGTTTGACATTATTATAGATCATGAGCTCTGGGGACTATAACTGTTCCCATCTCCTTGTCTGCACCTATACCCTTAAATCAAATCTAGAAGGTAAGAGGGATACAAGTGCAAAGTAAACTTTGTCTCCAGGTTTCTTCCAGAACCTTTGTAATTTTCTCCATGCCTTCAATGTAAATTCCCATCTATTATAGGCCATATGATATTGAGTCCTGGGATTTTTTGTCTACCACCTAGAATTCAGCTTGCCTTGGAGCACTCTCTGTGACATTCAGTTTTATTTATTTATTTATTTTTGTAAACAGTCATATTTCTGATAGTGTAATATAGCCCCACACTGATGTGGTATGTTTTTGTGTAGTTCAGAAATAAACTCTTTTCAGCAAATCTGAATTATAGCTGTTCATAGTAGAGATTCTGCTTTCAACACATTCTGGAACTCAAGACTGTAATATTGTCCCAAACTGAGATCAAGTGGTTTCCACTCTTCAGGACAAAAAGTTGTTTAATATGCGCTGTCCCAAGATGAGAGGGCACAATCCTAACATGACAGCTGTATTCGTATGAAGTAATTCCAAAGGTTGTTGGAAAACTAGGTGTTGTCTGTTGACAATACTCCCAGTAACTGGAGTAAATCTTTTTAAAGAATCCCAGCTTTGGGATTACAGCTGAGAAGATACAAGATCTTATTCATAGGTAAAAAATTTTTTATTATCCTATATTTATTAAAATATGCATTAAGAAAAGTCAGCATGATAACCTTTCTGTAAGAATAAAATAGTGTTCCTCAATGTGTGGCCCCAGAAGAAAAATCAGTATTAGGGAAATGCTGAAAAATGAATCCGAATCCCCAAGAATGGGTCCATGAAGATTGCCTTAACTGGTACTTTCTCCAAAGCTCATACAAATTTCTATAGACAAGTCTTTACATAGAGACAGTTCAGCTCAATGGTTCTTCATGTACTAATTATAACATATATTTTATGTGTTTATATGTATACATGTATATGAGTGTATCAACTGAATGTTAGCACTTTAAAAAATGGGATTTAATGCTTCTTTGAGAAGAATTTTAAAGCCTAAAAATTGAGAGAATTTTATTGTTTGTAAAAAGAGTCTTTAAAAGGATATGGACAAAGTCATTGAAACTGGAATAAGTTCATTTGAGTATAGCGATCACCAATTTCAAAAAATCCATAAGTATCTTTAAAGTCTTAAGAAGACTTTTTAAAAAAGCTGCCATGTGGCTGAAATATCTTACTAGAACTTATTAGAATAGTAACCAAAAGTGAACCCCACTTATGAACCCTGTATTTCTAAAACAAAGCAATGAATGCAGGGGCTGTCAGAGGTGATGTAAACGTTGGCTTCAAATAGACCATCTTCTTTTTCATCAGCACAATGAGTCAAATCCATTATCACTTACATCTCAGTTCTGTCAGCCCCATGCCTTCACATACGAACCCAATGATGTTGACTCCAAATTTACATCTCCATCTGGAACATCTTGGCTAGATGCCAGGTTTATTAATTCAAATGTTTATTTGAAATCTCTACTTAGATTTATTCTAATCACTTGAATTTTGGCATAGACAAAAGCCAATCTCTTATCTTCTAGGCTCATACCCAGAACCTGTTTTGTATTTGGTATACCCCAATTCATTATGCAATGTCATCATATTGAAATTGCCCAGGCAGAAATTATGGTAATTAATTTTTTATTCATTTCTACGTAACTCTCATCTTAACACTTAAGTATAACATAACTTTTGAAACCCTTTCAAAATTATTTATTTTTTTTTGTTTTGAGGTAGTAGTAATAATAATAATAATAATAATAATAATAACCTCTCCTTGCTTCAAACTTTTCAATATATCCCTCGTTGCTCTCTTTTAAAGGCATGACCTCTTTATACTTAATTATTTTACATGCATATATATCATATATGTCATTTACTTGCATATATATATATATTCCTATATATATAAAATCAACTGAATCTGTACAGTGTATGTACAGATATGTTTTCAGAATTGTATATGTTTTCAGAATTGGCCACTTGATATTCGTGTATTCTGCCTTGGGAAAGTCAATTTCTCTGATGCTTATTTTAGTTGAATTTCTTTGAGTTTCTCTCTATTAAAGCTGGTCTTGGCTATCGGTCTGGTGTGAGTGCCTTTATTATGTTGAAGAATGTCTCTTATTACCTAATTTTTCCAGGACTTTTATAATGAACAGTGTTAGATTTTGTCAAAGGTCTGCTCTGCATCTAATGAGATGATCATGTGTTTTCTTTTTCAGTTTGTTTTATGATAGATTACATTAGTTGATTTTTGTATGTTGAACCATATCTGTATCTCAGGGAAGGAATCTCACTTTGCTTGGTGGATGATCTTTTTGATATGTTCTTAGATTTAGTTTGCAAACAATTGAGAATTTTGCATATTGGTTTATAATGGAAATTGGTGTGTAATTCTTTTTCTTCAGTGCATCTTTATGTATTTTATGTTATGTTGAAACTGTGGCCTTGTATGATGGATTGGACAGTGTTCTTTCTGTTTCTATATTGTCAAGAAAATAATTCTTTTGATTTTGTTTTTCCATATACTTTTTAAATTATATCCTATGATTCTCTAGATTTCCTCTGTGTCTGGTGTCCCCTTTTTTCATTTCTAATTTTATTAATTTGAATCTTCTTTTTCTACCTTCTAGTTAATCTGGATGAAGGCTGTCAATCCTATGATTTTCTCAAAAAAAAAAAAATAACTCACTGCCTCTTTACATGATGTGTTTGTTGCATGTATATTTTAATGATTTTATGCACGTGTTATATCTTCTCAGCACCTCATGTAACTTCCTTCATAAAATAGAAAGAATACCCTGCATGCTATCTGAGCACCAAAGATTAAAGCTGAATATCAGTAACAACAGAAAAAGTAAAAAGCTTATGAACCGCTGATATGTGAATAACTCACAACTAAATTTAAACTGAGTCAAGATATAAATTAAGAAACAAATAAATGTTTTAGAATTTAAATAAAATTAATACACATCATACTCAACTTATTTGACTCAATGAAGGCAGTTCTAAGAGGCAAATTCATAGCACCAAGTATCTATATTTTAAAAAAGTAAAACTCTCATACTAGTTAGTCCCTTGGAAGTCATTGGACCAAATGAAGAAATCACAATCAACAGGAGTAGATGACAAGAAGTAATCAAACTCAAGGTTGAAAAAGTAATCAAACTGAAGGTATAAATCAATAAAATATTTTCAATCTTAAAGAGTTTGTGTGTGTGTGTGTGTGTGTGTGTGTGTGTGTGTGTGTGTGTGTATTGTACAGGGAATATGCCTTAGAAATCCAGACAGAAGTGTTTGGTCCCTTAGGGCTATAATTATAAGGTGTGGTGAGTTTTCTAACAGTGTTACTAGAAAGGAACTTGGTATTCCTTGAGAATATTTGGTCTTAAAACATTGAGCCATAGCCTCATGTCCTGATTATCACTTTATTATACAATAAAATCTGGTGGTATTCACTTATTTTTAATTTACTTTTTTTATCATTTAGGGGTTAAAAGAATATGTTAAGTATGTTTCAGTTTTTAGCTGAAATATTTATATGGAACCCAAACATACCTACTGAAAATGTCAAGTATTCTTACTAGCAGCAAATTAATTTGCATCTGGCAGCATTAATTTTTCATTTGTCTACAGATATTTTGCCAATGGGCTTTGAAATATGCTAATCCTAGTTACTTCTTTCTATTTGCGTGAAGCATTATGAAAGGTCCTCAAGTTGTGGAAAATAATTTATGAAAGATTAATCATCAGCAACAGATTTCCATGAAGGCGATACAAGTAGAAAACAGGAATAAAATATACACTCGATGCTTAATTGCCGGAAGTCACATCAACATTCTACAATGTTACAAAGTATAATATATATCTAGGACTCAGCACTCCTATGACTCAAACAATTATCCCGTTGTATCATAAAGTCTTAGAATAACCTAAACTATCAAAACAAGCCTGTTATGATGTGTATCTTCAATTTCCGAATAAAGAAACTATCTTTGAGCATTTGGAGTTAGGTAATCCTCATGATAATTCACTCAAAGAGATCATGAATTCACAACCTCAACCTGTAAGAGACTAATTAGTATCTATAAGATAGACAAATGTGTCAAGAAGTTCAAGGTGAGCATGTCTGATGAGGACCCTGAGAATTAGGTCAGTGAACACAGTGTTGCTATCTTTCAAGATAATCACACTATGAAGGGCAAGTCACGATTTAATACATGGGATTGTAAATTAAGAACATTATGAAATGATTAGACGTAAAAACTTTAAGAGTGGATTTTTGGCAACTAAAAGAATGCCTTTGCCCTGATTCAAACAGAATCTTGAATTAAAGTCAAGAATGTCAATTTGTTATTTAATTCTGATCTGGATGCCTTCCAGATTTCTTGGCTTTCATTTGTGGTACTTATCATTAAAATAATAATAATTGCAGAAAAGAATGAACCCTTATTAAATACTACATCTTTTGAATAATTCTGTCTGATAAATGGCATTTTTGAAATCATTAAAATAGAAAATAGCTAAGTGGAATGAAAGACTAGAGTTTAGTTTCCAATCTTTCTGCACAATTTCAGTGTTTACTATAAAACACTGGTTGTCGACTGGTGGTGTACACTGGATGCCATTTCTTCAATTTTCTTTCATACTAGTTTAAGTAACTAGTTCTGTGAGGTGGTGTTCATCTGCCCTCCAAGATACCCAGGGGGGCTAAATTTGAAGGAATTTTTGAATTAGGTGCTTAACCTCTGTCTAATAATAATTCTGAGTTACTGCCTCTAAAAGTATTCATATTTCAATGTGCATAATTAATAACACTACAAGTCCCTCATCAAGAATATGAGAGATATTAGAATATACAACTGGATATGATTTGTAAATTTTTGTTGAGAATTAAATTTGGTGAATTGTTCTGATATTGAGTCAGCTGCATCAAAACTACTTGGAATTTCTTGTTTTTTTCTTTTACTGATGATGCTGATGAAGAATTTAAGTTTAACCAGGAGTAACAGTTACAGTTCCAGTTACAGTGGCAAATAGGAAAAGCTTTGAATACTTATAAAAGGTGCTATGAGAAAAGAATGAGTCAGACAGAAATTATGGCAGACACCTTAAATCTTGAATATGACTTAGATGAATAGAGAATGAAGTATTCTCAACATGTGCAATTCTTTAAGAAAGAAATAAAGAAATCTTTTTCCTTGTTTGTCAAGAACAAATAAATCATAAACAAAGAATCAAACATGGAGGTACCTCTACCCAGTAACATTTTGGCGGCACCACAATGACCCTGACTATCAAAGCTTTATGCTGAGTTAATGGTGATGGAGTTTCTCTCCAAGAGATCATTTTCCCATTCCTTTGACACCAGCATAAAGACTGACAATTCTTGTTTCAGGTACAGGCTCCTCAGGTCACCTTCATCTTTAGCATCCTCCTTTTAGTTCTACTGGAACCGCTGGAAAGGAAATGTGAGACACCATATTGAGACTGTTTGTGACACTGTACTCTCTTCTTCCCCAAAATAAGCTTAGCAAGTACCTTATATCATCAGAGACTAAAGGTGGAAAATCTCATACAATACTCACTTATTAAATAAATGTCTACACATTATCCTTCCTCTTGATGCCCGGTAATCTGAGACGATTTGACTGAAAGCACGTACTGCAAGCTACTCACCAACTACATAGTAAAGGATTTCAGCTCCCTTTCTGAAGTCTTAGAAAGAACTCATTCTCTTTCTTGTAGGCTTGAACTTTTTTTTACTAGATCCTTAATATATTATCTGCCTATTCAATTAATAATTTATCCAACAATATTTTATCCAGAAAATTTACATCTGTACCTCTTTTGAACCTGAGACTTCCATAACAGAGGCTGATAAAGCTCCCAAAACAGTCTTACCCCATTCATAACTCTCATTTTTTTTTCTGAGAATGGAATCAAGCATGTTTATGGAGAGAGGTATGGTATTAATTATCAATCACTCCCAGTTGGTTTTACAGATTTAGACTATCCTGTCCTTAGTACAATAAAGAATCCTGAGCTGTAGCTTCCCAATAAGGAATAAAAACACTTGCTTTGGAAACTGCCTCTGATATGCTGTGGCATTAAATTGTCTGGTTTCAGTTTTGTCCGTTCCTGCCCAACTAGGGTGACTAGTGATTTCTTTCTAGTCACAGATTAGTTCCACCAGGATGAATCTGATTTTCACTTAGTTCTGTGAAGATTTCCTCCTGTGAACCACTGCTGGGTCTGCTGGGTCCCTGCCAAGGATGCTTCCTCACCTGGAATCTTATTTAGAGTTTCAGGCAGAAAGTTGGCAGCTCAGCTGCTTGTAGTCATAGTAACTCCAGGGGAAGATTACAGATGCACGCACATGAGTACATCCAGCCCTGTGAATACAGAGCTGTGTTTTTCTATTCATCTTTCTATCCATTCATTCACTGATTCATTTCCAAAACATTGCTCAATGAGAATACTTTTTCATGTCTGAGGTTATATTTAGTATTGAAGTAAGGAGTTGAAAATTTGAAGGGTTCAGCCTTTGAAGAGATCATTCATCTTTTTGTTCTTAGAGGTATTTTGTGAAGAATTCTGCATGCCAACTCTTCTCTGAGTTCTTGGACTAGGGGAAAGAAGCCCATGGGATTTCACATTTATTCATACAGTGTGTGTTGTCTAAAAAGATTCAGAAAAAAGTGAGCATTTCTTCTGAGCTATGTATATTATTCAGTAGTGAATGATGCAAAGGTAATCTATAATCTACAGATGCAGATGGAATTAGAGAAGTAAAGTGAACCTTGAGAGTGTTATACTTGGGCATATTAAGAAATTATTGGTGATAATTTCAGTTATGAGAGCTGAAGGGTGATATAAGCATCGAGAACCTAGAGACAAGAATATTGCTAAACATTTTATAATCTATTAGAGAACTTACATTATCTAAAGCAAATAGTCCCATATATGCATAGTTTTGGGTTTAGAGCTTTGCTGTATAGACATGGACAAATGGCTATGAGTAAAAGGCAAAGTCTCCTATGACATCTTTGGACAGAAAACTAAAAGATATCCAAGGATACATTCTAGTTAGTAAAAGTGGGTTTTATTATAAATGAGAATATGTTTTTCTAAGTCTGGAATATTATCAATTAATAGATTTAAATACTTTCTTCAGTCTCACCAAAAGGGCTTGCAAATTTTCTTTTTTGTGTGCTTTTGCAAGACACTTTGAACTAACCTGTCAATTATACAGAAGTACAATTTCTTTTGAAATCATTTAGTTTGCACTTGTTCATATAACCTTTAATGTTAGTTCACCAGGGTTAGTCATATCCTTTGTGGAATACGTCAGCTTACCATTGCTATAATCCAAGATAACTGATATAAAAACAGAACAGTGCTTTTTGGTTCGCTTTTATGAAGGTACTATTCATGATTGTTTGTCCTCATTGCTTCAGGTCCTGTAAGAAGGCACTCTATTTGGTAGGCCAGATTGCGACAAGAGGCTGCATTCAGGAAAAATAAAAAAAAAAAAAAGGAAGAAGATGGAACACAGTCTCCTTTGCCACACACTCCCTTTGCACTAATAATCAATATGCCCTATCAGGCCTCACTTTTAAAGTTTCTACTACCATTCAACAATATAATTCTGGAAAATGTGCCTTCATCACATTTTCATCAGTAGGGGAACTTTCTAGATACAAACTACAGTGTCTATTAAGTGTAATAATGCCTCAATATTAAATTAACCAATTTTAATGGAAAGGAATTAAAAATTAGAGCCTCAGAAATATTTCTCCTTTAAAACAATAACATAAAGTTATACAGAAAGTAGCATTTGGGAGATGAGAGCCCAAATGACATGAATTGTTCTTCCACATACATTGCTTATTCCAATAATTCTTTGTTTGGATCACATGACAAATAAATAATTCTTAGTCTAGATATCAATGATTGGATTGTTGACTTGAGATTCTTAACTGTAGCACTATAAGTAAGTGACAAACTTCCTTACACACCATGATACATACACTTATTCACTGATAACAGCAATAGATTTTAGACACAAAATTTGGATAAGATTTCAGAATTGTCCAACTAGCAGGTAGGTAGAGATAGCATGAGTCAGGCAAGGAACTGCAGACACTTTCTCCTCCTAAAGTCTTGGTCTTAGGTACACAGTCATGTACGTAGTTGACTATTTGCAGCTTTTTGATTTTCAAAAAAGAAATTATGAATTTCTTTCTAGTCTACTTGCTGAAAGATTTTCCTTTTCATACAATTGCACATCTAATTGAGGCTATTGACTTTCACAGTTTTTATGATTTTTGTACTCATGTAGCTTGCTAAGTTATTCCCTTAATATAGTTATTGAGTATACAAATTTAAATGTATTTACATTTAAAAATCACTTACATGTAAGTAAGGAAGAAAAATCACTTACATTTCTGAAGAAAGAAAAAAAGATAGGCTTCAATCAACTGCAGTATAATCATAATCAATTGTTTATACTACATGGAAGACATTGCACTGTAAAGTCGTATAACAGCTTTAACCAAAGAGGTCTTCTGTTTAATGAATTAGAATTATTGAATGAGTAATAATTTTTTATTTTGACTTTTTTGAGACACGGTTGCTCTTTGTAGCAGATGTAGCTGTCCTGGATTTAGCTCTGTAGACCAGGCTGGCCTCAAACTCACAGCGATCCACCTACCTCTGCCTTTCAAGTGCTGCAGTGAAGGCATGTCACCACAGCCTGACTGCGATAAAATTCTTAATGAAAATGCGAATTCGAACAAACTCAGCTTATCTTAAGCATAGACAACCCATACTAGATCAATGGTATGGAATCCTCATTTTCAAAAACATTGATACAGGCTCATCTTTGTATCTTACATCATGAAAACATTACTGATACAATAACCAATGTAACTTTTATGAAGAAAGCATTTAATTGGGGCCCTGCTTATGATTTTATAAGTTTGATTCATTGTCTTCATGACAGAAAGCATGGTGCTGGAGCAATATCTGAGAGCTATATTGATGTAGGAGGCACTTCTATCTCTCTGTTGCTTTCATTGGTTAATTAATAAATAAAATTGCTTGGCCTGATAGATCAGAATATAGGTAGGTGGGGAAGACAGAACAGAATGCTGGTAGAAAGAAAGCAGAGTCAGGCGGATGCCATGATTCTCCAACCCGAGATGGACGCAGGTTAGGATCTTTCCCAGTAAGCTGCTACACAGATTAATAAATATGGGTTACAGCAAGATGTGAGAATTAGCCAATAAGAGGCTGAAACTAATGGGCCAGGCAGTGTTTAAATGAATACAGTTTCCATGTAGTTATTTCAGGTAATGCTAGCCGGAGGCCGGGCTGCAGCCCTGATGCCACTATTACTACACTATATCCTGAACCTCAGAAAGGGAGGGTGGTTGGCATGGGCTTTAGAAGCTCCAGGTACACATTCCCTCTAACAAGGTCACACTTCACTCTTTCTAATCCCTCTTTTCCTTTCAAAGATTTCTTCCCTGATGACTAAACAGTAAAATATATAATCCCATGGGAGCCATTGCTATTCAAACCATCACAGTTGCGTTGGCCACACCTAGAGTTCTTTTCTGTAATCTTCATCACAATAGAACCTTTCTGATGTTTGTCAACACAGATTGAATTTTTTGTTTATTTTTTTTGCTTCTAAGTTTAGTTTGGATATTTTACTGTAAGCCATGTGATGCCAGTATCAACTAATGCAGTGAACTAAAATGTAATAATAATTATTAGTAATATCTGTTCTTATTATAATGGCATATTTTCCAAAAATGCTGTTTAGTTTATTCAGAGTATAAAACTCTTGGAATTTATATATAAATAGTTCTTAGTCAATGACAATAACATTTAAGATATAAAATTCACTCATGTTTTTTTAGAAAAATAAATATGTAAATTAAAAGAAAAGAAAAGAAACTATGTAAAATAATTGTACATATGTTTTTGTGAAACAGTTCAGCAAACTGAAGCACAATTAAATGAAGTACTTTTTCTTATATTCTGTGTTTTATGACAGAGTCGGAGAATTTCTGGACTTGAACATAGTCTGGATTATGAATCAATGCTTACAATCATCTTTTGTGTTATTTAAAATAAATCCAAGTCTATCACATTAGTACTTTTCTTTTTCATTAGGTGTACATTCACTAGGCTTCCATCATTCTTTCCCTCTTTAGTGGTGCAAGTGAAATGGATGTAGACATGAATTCCACATGAATTCTTTTTTTACTTTCTTTCTTTCTTTTTTCTTTTGTTTCTCTATACAGGGTTTCTCTGTGTAATAGACCTAGCTGTCCTAGAACTTGCTTTGTAGTCCAGGCTGGCCTCCAACTCAGAGATCCTCCTGCCTCTACCTCCCAAATGATGGGATTAAAGGCTTGAATCAACACCACCCAGATATTTATGTATAAATCTTATATTGAAGGCAAATATTGGTTTGGTTTCTTTTTTTGTTAATTTAGTCGGAGTGTGACTAAATTGGTGTATGTGTGTATATGTGTGTACATGTGGTGGTTATGTGTGTATGTGTATAGAAATACAGGACATGAAGAAAGGAAATGTGTGTGTGTATATGTGTATGTATTTGTGTGCTTGTGTGTGTATACATAGAAACACAGCATAAGAAGAAAGGAGGTGTGTGTGTGTGTGTGTCTGTGTCTGTGTGTGTATGTGTAAGAAACATGAGACAAGAAGAAAGGAGCATCTTTGTTAAAATGTGTATGAAATGTACAGATTTTCTTGTATTTGGATGTAGTGTTGTTTTGGGGTGGTGGACACTGACTCGTGAAAATATGTAATTCTGAGCCATTACAAATGAATTATATAAAATGTCCTTCTGTGGATTGTGCTAGACAGAGAAAATAAAATAATCATAACTTATCAGGCCTGACATCCTAGAATTTATATCACCCACTCTTTCCCCACCTTTTCAGGGGAGAGAGAAATCTAGATTCATCTTGGAGGATCCATCTTGTCTCAAATGCTAGACTGCACATTTGGAAATAAAGGTGAGCTCCATGCAATGCACGGAGAGTCCAAGGACAAATTGTGCAGCCTATTATGAGAGCTATTTTCTGACAAGCAACAAAAGATTCTGTTCTACAAAGAAGCGGAGCTTATTTATTTGGGTTGGCTCTGCTGTAGGCTTGTTTGATGCTGCTTTGATTCTTGACCTTTGGGGAGAAAATAAAAAAGATACACTGGAAAAAAAATGTCTATTATGTTGGTAAAGTTTTGATTCTAATTTAGAATCGGAGAACATGTTAACCCAGCTAGCAAAACAGGCCTACCTAAATTATCTTTCTCTGCTTTCCATTGCTCTTTTCTTCAGACTCTCTTCCTGCTTCTCTGACTCATATTATTTATGGGAAAGTCAGGAATATGTAAGATTCTTTCAGTTAATTCTTGCCCATGCATGAGTCTTTATAAAGGCAAGATTAAAAGCTAAGCTATAGATAGGATTTAGCAACCCAAGTTGCATGATCAGACTCCAAGTCAAGAACAGACATTTAGAAATCAGTATTTTCCCTGAGCATCTAAACTCTCTTCTGCATCTAGTGGCTATTGTCTTAGGGATTGTTGGTAATCATTCCATCACTACTTGTGGACCTTCTGAGATATATTAGGGTTGCCATTTCTAGACAGAAGCCTCAGAAATTAAGAGCAATGGCTACCTTCCCAAAGGCTTCAGTTCATTTACTAGCTCTCACATGACGGCTCACAACCATTTATAACTCCAGTCTCAGGAAATAAGATGACTTCTTTAGAACTCCTCAAGCACAAGGCTTGCCATTGGTACACAGACATACATACAGATAAAATATCTGTGTGCATAAGATAAATATTTTTAAAGTGGGCTTCCAATACATGTGCTATAATTTGTGGCCAAACTTCATGAAATGCCATTTTTTTTATTTTTATTAGAAATTCTCTGGAAGACCTAGGGCATTCAGGATATTTTCAGGACTGGAACTGTAAAAATAACAAAAAGTTCAGTGGATGGGAGTGAGGGGGAAGGGAGGTGAGGGGGTGGGAGGAGGGCTGGGAGAGAAGACTGTGGTTGAAATGTAAAATGAAATAAAATAAATGAATAAATAAATATTCTAAAAGTGCGGGTACTCTCAAACCTTTGTTCCTCATATGTGCTTACCCCTAAAGCTATTCTGTCCTCTGTATTTCTTAGTTGCCTCGTGTACAGGGCACATGGTTCTATTAAGTTTCCACTATTATTCAGGTAAACCGGGCTCATCCACAGATCATCAGTCATAATTATGCACTTCTGAGAAAGTGTGATTGGAACAGCTTGTTTGGTATGGGGTAGAAGGCTATTTTTAAACTCTTTCTTGAAAAAAATCATCTTTGCCAGCATTCTATAATCATTTGCTCTCTTGGATAGTGAAGATCAAGTTCTATAGTTGACCTCTCAGGCTTCAGTCTCACTGATTTCTTTCTTTCTTTCTTTTTTTTTTTTTTTTAGTTTTTCGAGACAGGGTTTCTTTGTAGCTTTGGAGCCTGTCCTGGCACTAGCTCTTGTAGACCAGGCTGGCCTCGAACTCCCAGAGATCCACCTGCCTCTGCCTCCCGAGTGCTGGGATTAAAGGCGTGCGCCACCACCACCTGGCCACTGCTTTCTTATTATACTTAAACATAAGTGTATACCTTCATAGAAACAGATATTTAGATAGATAATATTATCTTGGACAAAAGCATGTACATAAGCACTCAGTGGTTGCTATAAAATATTGTTATATCTTCTCTCATATAATGTAGTAAGTATGCAATATATGTGTACAAATATATAACTGTACTTCCTCATTATCTGTTTATTCCTTTTTGCATAAGTGATTTATTGACTGAGCTTCCTGTCCTGCCTGGCTTCCACAGTCATTAAGTCCCAAAGAAATCACACAGAGGTCTACATTAAATATAAACTGATTGGCCTAGTATCTCAGGCTTCTTATTAACTCTTATAACTTATATTAGCCCAAAATTCTTGTCTGTGTTCGCTACATGGCTTGGTACCTTTTTCAGCAAGGCAGTCACATCTTACTTGCTCTGTGTCTGGCTTCCTGGCTGTTGGGTATGACCACAGGCTGAAACTTCCCTCTTCCCAGAATTCTTGTTGCTTTGCCTCTACTTCCTGCCTGGTCAATCTGCCTCTACTTCCTGCCTGGCTACTGGCTAATCAGTGTTTATTTAAAACACATGTGACAGGGTATAGACCATTGTCTCACAGCAGTGAATTACACAGTGTTTGTTGTAATTTTTTTTAAAAAAAGTATTTAATGTTGTTAGTTGATGATTCTGGAAAAGATAATGGGAATCTTGGCATAGTAAGATCCTGAATCAAAAAAAAAAAAAAAAAAAAAAAAAAAAAAA
>NW_026067927.1:9422019-9537957 GCF_014885135.2 Alexandromys fortis
ACCAAGCCAGAACATGAAGTAGGATCAAAACCCCTTGTCATTGACCTTGGCTTCTCATCAGTCCTCATTGTTCGCCGTGATCAGAGAGTCCGGTTTTATCCCATGCTGTTTCAGTCACAGTCCAGCTGGCTTTGGTGAGTTCCCAATAGATCAGCCCCACTGTCTCAGTGGGTGGGTGCACCCCCCGTGGTCCTGACATCCTTGCTCGTGTTCTCCCTCCATCTGCTTCTCATTGGGACCTTGGGAGCTCAGTCCAGTGCTCCAGTGTGGGTCTCTGTCTCTCTCTCCATCCATCACCAGATGAAGGTTCCCAGTGATGTCTCTCCTGGTGCCTGGGAGAATTACTTTTTAATTAAAAAAAATATTATTGAGCGCCAGGCAGTGGTGGCACACAACTTTAATAGCATCACTAGGGAGGCAGAGGCAGGCAGATCTCTGAGTTCGAGGCAAACCTGGTCTACAAGAGCTAGTTCCAGGAAAGGCTCCAAAAGCTACAGGGAAACCAAGTCTCAAAAATTGAAAAAAAAATATTACTAGGCTTGTACTTGGTATGTGTGTGTTCCAGAGTATGTTGATGAAGATCTGAAGACTAATTTGTAGACTCAGTCTTCTCCTTTCATTATGAGTCCTAGGGAATTTTTTTTTTTTTTGTTAAGCCCCTCTTACTGGCCCTAGAATGAATATTTATGAAACATTAATATTTGCAATTTTTCCATGAGTTCTCACAAGGGAGTGAGAACTAGACTATCTTCAATATAAAAATTGAATAAAGCTGTTAACATGTTGCTCATTAATTTTATTCTTAACTATATTTCCCAGCACAAATACACACACAAAATATAAACCAAAATAGATGTGCTTATACATAATAACAGCACTATTTTCATTATCTTTAATCAAAACCAAAATCAAATTTTCACACAGAGTATACTAGATAATAAAATAGGCTCCAATATTTTGCACCAATATAAATAACTACTGTAATAAATATTACTGAAGAATTACATCAAATAGCAGACCTAGATACCAAAGGTTGAACAAAATATGTTATGTGATAATATTTGTGGAAAATTTAAATCTGCATTTATATTTTGTGCTCTATTGGTTTGCCAGTATACCAGTTGTTTTTGAAGAGGACAGTAGGAACAAGCAGGGAGGAGGTCACTTCTGAGACTGATGATATACCACTTCATGAGCTGTGGAGAGATGCTTGACATTCGAGTATGCATTACAATGATTCATTAAACTGTCCAATTATAAATTGTATAATTTCACTATGTATTTTTAAATCCAAATAATTTTTAATTAAAAATATTCATAATCAAAATTATGTTAGGGAATGATAACAGTAGTGTAGGGTAGAAGAGCCAAACAAAGAAACCCACTCTGGTTCTGAAACCAGAGTTATGAAAAAAAAAAAAAAAAAAAAAAAAAAAAAAAACCCTGGCTCTGAAACTAGAGCCAGTAAAAGAAGCACAAATTGGTTCTGCAACCTGAGCCAGTGAAAAACAGACTTTACCCCTGAACCCAGGACCAAAGAAACATGCCTTGACTCTGGAACCAGCACCAAAGAAACACACTTTTGCCTTAGAATTAGAGTCAGTGAAAGAAATATGCCCTGGCACCAAAGCTAAAGAAAAAAAAAGCTTAAAAGGGCTTTGAAAGAAACAGTTTGAATCTGAAATCAGGCATCTCTGTGCCCCTCACTAGCTATACAAACCAATGCCAGAGCAGGCAAATACTAACCAATTCCTCTTCCTTCTGGGAAAACTCTGCCTCTAAGAAGCCCTATATAAGCCCTGTACCTATTCAGTTTGTTGCTGCTCCTATTCAACCCTGGTAGAGGCAGGCACTTTCCTGGATTCTTCCCTCCCAATAAATCTCTTGAACAAGGGTTTGGTGAAAAACTTCTTTAGCTGCAGCAGAGCAGGGCTGTAACATTTTTTTCAGGTGAAACTTTCTCCTAGCATCACCAAGTTGTTACAGCTTCACTGGAGAAGTCAGAAGCAGAGCAGAGTGGAGCAGGACAGTAACACTGCCTTCCCCTTGTAGAGCAGGGTTGTTATACCCAGGAGCACCAGAGCCAAGTTGTAACTTTGCTGGGGAAGCCCTCTTCTGCTGGAGCAGAACTGTTACTTTGGAGAAACCTTCCCTAGAGCAGGGCTGTAACATTCTACACTTAATGTGGTCTGTGCTATTCCCTGGCTCCCACCTGCCAGAGCACTCTTCCACCTGAGCTGTAACACCCAATATTCCCTGGTTCACGAATGTTGGGTTCCCTTTTCTTCTGAGCTGTGACACTTCCAAATAGTCCAAGTGAGGGGTGTTTGCATTCCATTACAGAAAGCACAAGATTAAATCATCCATGTTATGGCTGTTAGCTTGATGCTTTTGTGGGATACCTAACTTTGGAATCATGTGTGTCTCTGACTCTTTTGCCTGCTCTTGGGTCTCTTTTCCTCTTATTGGTTTGCCTCGTCCAACCTCAATATGAGTGTTTTTGTTTTGCATTATTGTTTCTTGTTTTATCATGTTTGGTTGCATGTCTCTTGGAGGTCTGTTCTTTTCTGAAGGGAAACTGAGGATATATATCTGGGGTAGTGAGAAAGTGAGGTAAAACTGGAAGGAGTGGAAGGAGGGGAAACTATAGTCAGGATGCGGTATATGAGAGAAGAATCTATATTTTAATAAAAATCACACACACATATATATACATATACATATATATGTAGATAGAGAAACTAACTAACTAACTAAATAAGATTATACTATAGTGGATTGCAGTTTAATCTGTGGCTAAAATTTATTCTCCCTGTTTCAGCAAACTCTCCAAAATATAGCTCTCATTTTTCCCCTATTTTTCCAACAATACCAATCACTACAACAGATATAAGTATTCAGCATATGTTAAATTAATCAAGAAAGATCACACTTTGGATGAGGCTAAAGCCTCTTTATAGATATGAATGGATAAAGAGGAAGGAAGGTGGGTAGTGCTTATGTCCTTTTTATTTCAGCCAAAGATGGCGTGAATGTAGCTTTGTTTGTACATCCTTATCACGCCATCTAAAGTCTCTCCAACACAACAGTGATTGCTGACACAGGGTGGGAGACTGTCTATGGACATTAGAACTGATCATAAACCTTTTAAAGTTTCTGCAGAAAGCCAGGCTGGAGTAAAAATAGCATCGTATTATCTTAAGTCTGACTGATGGGAACAGTTGCATAAAGGTTCCTTGTTAAGCGCATCAAATATTACCCTTTGTGTGACTTTGGTTTAACTTGCCTGTCAGATTAAACTCCATTCCCCAGCTGAGGAGGTGATTGATATTTGAATGTCTGAAGATGTTCTGAGTCTGCTGCCCCAGACATTGTGAATATTTTTGGAAAGAGAAGAAGAAACCTTAGTCTTTGCCATTTGCTCTGTAAATTGTCACAGAAACAGAACTTAGGTAGCTACACAGATTGCACTCACACTTAGTACATGTAGTTGAATTTGAGCTACTATCTGCTAGCCACAGTACCTTTCTGGATATATAAAACTCCCAACATTTTCTTAAACACTATCTCTCTTTGTGGAAAAACTGAACTTTGTTTCTTAAATTATAAGCTTAACTATTTTTCTTTAATTTGAGGGGAAAAAAATAACTGCTTCTTTTAAAACAGAGATGTCTGAAGTTCGTGTTACATAACAATCTTGTAATGTGAAACAGAGTTCAAAGCATGGAATTTTGAGACAGATTAAGTAGGATTTATATCTGTACGTTAAACTTTGTCGTAGATGCAATGACACTAGCCAACAAGGCTGAGTATGGAGCTTCCTTTTCCTTAACTATAAAAAGACGGGGCAGTGTATAGATAGCAGTACTTCTTATCAGTACCCCTGTGTGGAGAAAATGGATATGCAGTAGTAATAATGATGATGATGGTGATGATGATGAGAAATACTTCAAGTCATTTATTTCCTGGCCTGTAGAAGCACTACACATACTCCAAGTCTCTTTGCCTAAGTTCTGTCTGTAAATTATATTCCTCATTTATGGATAGTTTTGTTTTCTCCGAGTCCAAACTATCCTTTTTTTTTTCAATCTGGGAAATAGCATTTAAATTTTTACTTCTATATTTTTGTCCTTTTGAGCATTATTATTCTGTGACAGTGGATGTTGGTGTACCGTTGTGTCTTTTATCTGTCCAGTGTGTAATCAATATTGATCTTTACAGAAAGTAAGAGCAGGCAATGTATGTGTTCCGAGACTGCCTTTCCCTTGAGAGTGGTCCTCTGGACTACCAGAGTCATACTGTGGATCGTTTTCTTAGCAATTCAGAGTTCAATTCCTCATCTTTAGAGATTCTTATTTGATAAGTGAAGCCATGATAAAAATAAGTTTTTAGAACCCAGTCTTATTGTAACTTGTTGTGCCATGTTCAGTTGATATCCCTAGGAGGACTGCTCTTTTGTTGAAGAGGAAGAGAATCTGGGGGAAAGGGACTTGGGGAGGGTTAGGAGCAGTAGAGGGGGGGGACTTCAGTTTGGATGTAACGTATGAGAGAATAATAAAAAAAAGATTTTTGAAACCTTCAGCCACAATTTGAAACTAGAACATCTTAGAAAGGACTATGTATTAATAATGATGTGATCTCCTGTTTGTGAAGCTCCTACGAGATGCTACAAACTTTAAAAGTCAGAAATAGTCTGTTCTCTTATAAACCTGGCTTTTCTGAGGACTTGGAGATCATGGCTTTGAGACTTTTAGGCTGATGTGAAATAAGCAACATGCCATAGGCTCAAAACAAATGGGGCAAACAATCATGTATTGCATTGCAACCTCTAAAACTTTAATTTAAACGATAAACATTTCCCTCTTGTGAGGTAATTTATCTTGCACACTTGTTAATCAATAGAAAGCACATTAATAGAGTAATCACAAAAATCTCACTTACATAAATAAAAGATGGAAAAGATTCTAAATGCATAAACAAGAGGATCATATAATTTGTCAAAATAAAAATATGTAATTTGTGTGGCTAGACTACTGTAGCAGGCTTTCTTGGACTGCCAGCCCCCGAATCCTGACACAGAGATTTATTATTAATTATGAAAGCTCAACCTTAGCTTAGGTTTGTTTCTAGTTAACTTGTTTTTAATTTAAGTTAACCTATTTCTATTAGTCTATGTACTACCCTGAGGTTCATTTGCCTCATCAAAGTACTACTCATCCTTCTTTCCTGCTTCCTCCCTGTATGGCTAGCTGTTTCTCCTTTTCTCCCTGTCCACCAGTCCTGCCTATCCCTCCTCTGTCTAGCTATTGGCAAGTCAGCTTTTTATTAGAAGGATCGATTGCCTTAGCCAGGCAAAGTAAAACAGCATCACGTATTTATAGTTAAATACATACAGCATAAAAAAAGCATCATACTTTTACATCGTTAAACACTTATTCTACAATAGTAACACATGTAGGAGGAGTGTTTGCTTGTTCGTCCCAGCCACCCTGCTACCTTAGCCCTGAGATAATCACACAGAAACTGTATTAACTAAATCACTGCTGGGCCCATTAGCTCTAGTTTCTTATTGGCTAGTTCTTGCATCTTAATTTAACACATTTCTATTATTCTGTATATCACCACAAGGCTGTGGCCTATCAGAAAGTTCTGGCATGTCTGACTCTGGAAGCAGCTCCATAGCATTTCCCTGACTCTGCCCTTCTTCGTCCCAGCAATCAGTTCTGTCTTCTCTGCCAACCTAAGTTCTGCCCTATCAAGAGGCTAAGGAAGTTTCTTTATTCATTAACCAAGAAAAGCAACACACAGACAGAAGGACCTCCCACACCAAACAAATGTATCGCATCTTTACATAGTCAAACAAATATTCTATTCCTCACCAGACTGCTTGTTCTTCTAATCTGATGGAAATACTACAATAAAGAATACTACACATTAATGCATGTGTAGTAAAAGGCAAATGCCTTAAGTCAATTTACCTGCCAATGAGGAGACATGCATTTCAAAACAAGAATTTATTTGGATACTAAAGGAAATGGTGGAAAACCTTAATGACACAGAGAGGGCAAGACAACAACAATAATAAAAGCTGCTCCTGATACCTGTCCCACTGAGAACACTGAGACAAAGACAAGTTATACAGTCATGCAGGGCTACAACATCATAAACTAGGGAATTTCTGCATAGAAAGGAATGCAGTAACAACAAATACAACTCTCCCACCAGCAACGCTTTATTCCCTATGTTTCAGTGTCTTCCCATAGCCCGCAGATCCTGAAAGTAACTTGTCAAATACAGTTTTCAAGATTCAGAGCAGATCAAGGTAAGATAAATGAAGCAGATATTAAAACACATGGGGAAATTGCCAGCTCATTGCTGAAAAGCAATTGTACTGTGGTCAAGGGGCAATACTTGTGCAAACCCATGTGGGAAATATGAGCTTGCATATTAAAGTGATAAAATAGCAAAAGGGAAGGGTGGCTGTGGAGAAATGAAGTTGTCCAGGATATCTACCCTAAGCACAAGTTCCTCTTCATCCTATCACTGTAGTCAGAAATCAACCCAAGAGAAAGAAACCCATGCTAATTATCCTCTTTTGTTTGAGAGTTTCTTCACTTCTCTGTGGCTGCACAGAGAGGCAACAACATCTACTGATGTTTAGCCTCTTTCTTAAATATTTTCAATCTCCAGACTATGGATAAAGTCACAAATTTGGAATTATACCCAGGAATCAAAATTATTTCTTGTATGACATATTTAAATCTGTTGACTAAACACTTTGTGCCTTCTGTGGTGACGATGAAGCTTGAGCCAGGAAAGTACTTAACAATTTTTCAGTAACAATCTTATTGATATAATCTAAATAAGCACTTCAAAATAAAGCTGAACCAAGGGGCAGAGAGCTGGTGGACAGATGACAAGAGATGCTGACTCTCACATTCCACTAGAAAATTGTGGTTTAGAGAATCTTTGTTTTGGCATCCCCACGGGAAAGTTATGATTGGATACCAGTCTCAACCTCAACCAATTTTGACTTTACCCAGAACCTGCAATGATACAATAAGTTAGTATGATATTCTTGGAAAGAAACCTACCTGGATTGGAAGTCAGAAGAAAAATTAGTTGTACTACCAATCCTACCTTGAGGATGTCACTTAACATTTCTGAGGTTTGGATTTAGAGCAGTGCCTGTGGGAGAAGAATGTGAGGTACTTACTGAGAGTAGAGAACTCAAGTCCTATATTGATTTTAATACTGTCTATCGTGTCTCTTCTTTTAAAAAGATACGTGCAGGGAATATAGAAGATTTTCATTAAAACATAAAATTTGCTGCAAGCAGATATCAAATTAACTTGAGTATCCATGCTTCTAACCTTATCTGTCTTGACATATCATTCAAAAAAATAGATAAATAAAACCTCATAGATTGGCAAGCAAATCATACAAGTAGACCTGAAGCTAAGATTTCAGCAGTCAGACTAATATAGACATGCATTCCAAGTCAAAACCATGTGAATTATAAATTATAGTTTATTGTTAACCCCCTGTTTCTGTACGTGCAGCATGAGAAAAACAATGGCTCATATTCTGACACTCTGCACTGATGTGAGAAAAATGAATTTAAAGCATTAAATCTTTAAGCGCAGAACCTAAGACAAAGCCAGACTCAATCAATCCTAGATGCCTTCGTGCAATTCTGAATTATTAATGTCCTAATCAATGTGGTTATTTCTATCTACCCCATGGTCTTCATACATCTTACTAAACATCCCTCTGTGTGTGTGTGTGTGTGTGTGTGTGTGTGTGATGACATTTAAGATAGTCATCAATCCGACTACAGGGCAAGGCCAGCTCAGGCACCCTCCCCACTATTGTTATAGTGATAATTTTTTTGCATTTTATCCTGTTTAGTACTTCTGAAAAAGGGACCTTTGATATTTTTGTTTGCATATTTGTTTGTTTGTTTGAAATAGACAAATCTGTTCTGAGCCTAGACAGTATGAGGCCAAAGAAGTGCAAGGATTCAAGGATGGTTTACACAGAGATATTGTCTGGTCTAGAAAAGACATGGTTTTATTTCACTGTGACACATGATACTAATAATAATGAGACATGTTAGTCCATTTTCTCAACAATATTGATGACACTGTTCGTTTGTAATTACACATGCAAACAGTTGAACAGGGAATGCTTTGGTGCCTGACATTTATTTCTTTCTCTATAGTCCCTGCTGAACAAGTGATTCTTTCAAACTAAAGCAGAGAGGCAAAGTAGATGTTTATATAACGGACCTTATAATACCTCCCCCCACCCCCTGCAACATCCATCAGTTCCCAGCATTAGGAAAGAGTTCAGACACTTCTCCATTCCTCATGTCTATTGATTCTGACATGCAAATAAAGCAGGCTGCCTTAATCAGAGACATATAGAGCTCATGTAGGCATCCGTCCCATCATTTCCCCTCTGGGAAAAAGAGAACCAGACAGTGGGGTCTTCTTCTGGACTTCTGAGACCCCAGGTTGCCTTTTTTGTCTTGTGAGTTAAGATATTGTTGTTGCCTGGATACAGCTGAGCTTGTGAAAATATTCCACTGAGTCGCTATCATGATGGCCATTTTATTATCATGATTTATAAAAGGATTATCTGTGAAAATGGGTCTGGTTTTAATCATGCCCCCTGCAGGAAATGGCCTGCTTTCATTGGTTTGTCTCCATGACAAGCCCAGACATCCTGATATTTTACAACAGTTGGCAGATGCTTTACTGCAAATGATATGCATCCTCCAGAAAGAATTAGTTAACTTTTAATAGCATTAACCTCAGGATGCGTGTGCTACCCACCCCCTCAATCTTATTTCAGATTCTGTCTTCCGGGGCACCAAACTCCCTTCAGCTTTCCTCTAATTCTGTTTTAAGACGGAAGCAATCAACACAAACAAATTGCTTCTATAGTTTTCCACATATGGAGATCTATCTTTGATGTTTCAAAACAAAAGGGTTTCGAGTTGAGCACAGGAGAAGATGCACAGTTTCCTCTTTGTGGTTACACAAAAGGAAGGCGGTGAACACTGGAATGCATCCTATTATTACTCTCAGTGTACTGAATGAACACGACATGCAAGAATAATTTTTCTTTCCTAGATTTCAAACCCCTATCACTTCCCCAAAGGGACCTTCATCTTTATTCCTAGTTGCTCACCATTCAATTTAAGTGATGTTGGTCAGGGACCAGCGAGATTCCAAAATTAGGCTTCACTTTTGATAACTTGTTATTTTCTAAACTAATTCTGCAAGACACAAGTCTTAATCTCTAAAATTCTACTTATTACACAACACAATCTTTCTTTCCTGTAAAAGGAAAATGAGTGAAGAAAGAAAGAAAGAAAGAAAGAAAGAAGGAAGGAAGGAAGGAAGGAAGGAAGGAAGGAAGGAAGGAAGGAAGGAAGGAAGGAGAAAAAGACAGCTCTTTGGGACATAGTCTTAATAATTCATTCTACACATTAATATGCTGTGTGTTCTGGGAAAGTGTATGACCCTACTTTGTATAGATATGTAGAAGGGAATATTCCCTAAAATTCAGATAATCATGGAATATATATTTGAGTAGCATGCACAAAAAACCACTACAAATAACATTTTTGCATATTTTGTTTGTTTTGCTTTATTTCATTTTTTTTTTATTTTAGACAGGCATTCCCCATGTTGCACAGATTGAGTTTGAACACACAATTCTTTTATCCACTGACCCCAGCCTATGAGTGTTAGGGTACCATGTATAGATTTAGATCAGGTTCTTGTAAAGTTCTCTTACGTTATGTTACTGTATCTATATTTGTAGAAATTTTTCTTTAAACAGTTACATTTTAGAAGTATGGTGATAGAATAGTTTCGTAATTTCGATAAATGCCTTATAGTACTTCTTCAGTGATGGAATTTCACTCTTTATCAGTTATAATCTTTAATTAAGCACCAGTGTCACAAGGGTAGCATATTATTTATTCCTAATTATGAAAATCAGAAAGATGTTACTTATTCTAAATTCACAGAACTATGAAGTATTTCAATTAACTTTAAATTTTGGCAGTAAGATCCCGTAAGTAAGAAGATATGCCTACGCCTTACCTAGTTGTCTGTCTCTGACCTTGGAAAACTGAGCGAATGACTCGGCAGCAGAATATATGCTGTAACACAGGCCTTCTCATCCCCAGGAAAGATAGGTTTCCAGGAGGATCTGAGAGCTATTTTTATAAGCACATCTAAAAGATTTTGCACCACTCCTCCTCATTTTAGGAGTTCAAATATCTGAATCGGGTCATCTAGCATGCAATATGCTCAGCAGCTTAATGCGTTTTGTAAGTAGAAACTCTACTTTTAATTAACTAACATTGATTAGCATATCAGTTACTCTAACTCATTACAAACAAATTGGACCAAAAATCTGACCATATGAGCATGAAATAAGCACTATTAAGTTTCTATTTGGATAGAGATTCAACTAAACCCTTATTTCTAGCATTAAAAAGCAAAATTATCTTGAAGCATAACCTAGCATAGAATTAAAATTAAAAGCTAATCTTTGTTTTTGTTTAATACATTTTACTCATGTTTGTAGAATTATCTGATCACCTTAATAGGGATAAAAAATAACCCCAAATGAACTTTACATTCATGAAATAATTTATCAAATGCAAGAAGTACATATTAACAGTTAAACATTTACAATATTTACAGTTTCCTTTAAAAATGAAAGGGAGATTGTAGGTTCACTCATTTTGTTTGGAAAGCACAGACACTGGCAAAGATGAAACCAAGCTATTTTCACTGTTAACTTTCCTGTATACTGGAGTAGCTTAAATGCATGCCCTTCAAAACGTAATTCCTCATGTCATCATAAGATTATTTTCACATTTTTAATTGTGCATACTCATAAAGTACAGTAATGGGGACAGATAACATTTTCTGTACAAATGATTTCAATGATGAAAAATAAGTCAAAGGAAATATAATTAGGAATTTTAGAATTACAACCACCATTATGGGTATACTTTTAACTTTGAAGATTGTTTTAAAAATTATGTCTTGGTATGAAGTGCTAGAGGCATGTTCATTCAAATGCATGTAACTAGAGAGGTCACAGGCATCAGAGATCCCAGGATCTGAGGTTATGAATGTTGTGAACAGCCCTACCTGGGTGCTATGTACTGTATTCAGGTGTGGCTGAACTCTCCAACCTCATTTCGCCGTATGTGTGTGTTTAATATATAACTATAAATTTACAGTTAATTTAAATATATATATACTGAAAAATATATATAAATATATCATGATTTAGTATTAGAAAGGGATTGGCTCATTATTTTTTTTATAGAAAATCTATGGATTATCAAGCACATTATGAAAAGTTTATGCACATCTTCTCATACATGTTAGATAATCTCTATGTTATTGATGATCCCTATAAAATATTGATCCTAGGCAAATACCTCTTGTATTTACTTGTTCATGAAATCACAATAGGAAATAATGTACAGTTTTAACACAGATGCAGTTAATTCAGTATAAAGATTTTTCATATGCTGTCGGCTAAATCTATTGATGGGAGCCCATGAATTCAGCAGCCTACTGTATAAATGTATAGGAGTATCTGAGTTATGTATTATTTCGTACATGTTTAGATTTCTCTCAGTTTATCAGTCTCTATGAGCTTTTGTCCATTTTTTTTTTTGCCTAGAGTTTTCAAGACACTCTTTTCTCATAGCGTTTCCATATCAATGAAAATTTGTTGGTGTGAAGATTCCAATACTTGTTTTACACAGTTGGTACTCTAAGTAAGAGGTACATTTATACATAAAATCATGATTTACCATCAGGTTACTTTTTATCAATAGATTAAGAAATGATTAGAGAAGGTCATATAGAGAAGGTCTCGGGATATTTGGTTTACTCTTCAGGTTGGAGTTAAATGTTATCTAAGAAAATCTGAGTAGATTTACTTATTCTAGAGCTGAACTCTCATTATTCATGGATAATAAAATTGGAAATGCTGAATTATTTTAAACTTTTGCATGAGAAAAAATATATGGTTTATAAAACCATGCTTTCCTACCTTTTCATTTGTGTATACCTGTACATATATGCACTTGGTCATACTGAAAAGCACTGTTAAGAGTAAGTACACATAAGTAGAAAGTAGTAGGATTTTATGCTTTCAAATTAATAATAGTAATAATTTTTAAAGTATCAAGCTAAATTTTATTATTTTTTATTTGTTAATGTATATATATATACACANAAGTTTTTAGTGTTGATCTTTATATATAAAGTGCCACAATCATGAAATTTATTTAATCCAGAATCATGAAGGCATATTTACATATGGCATCAAAGTTGGCTTAGAAGTTAACTGTCATCTTAAATGTCAAGCTTGACTCATTAATTTCCTTGTCAATAAAATATAACACACACATAATTTTTTTCTTTATTCTGAAAGTACCATGAATTATAATGTCTCTGTCCATTTATAATTTGGATTATTAAGTGTAAATTAAGATTTTGATGTTTCTAGAAAAATTTCCAGTTTTTGCAAAGATCACATTTATACAACATGTAATTAACCACTATGTTTTTATTGCATTATATTTTTATACATAAGCCTTTTATAATTTCCATTATTGAATTTTATACTTTTGAAGAATTTGTTTTGTTTTTAATTTTTCTCTGTCTACCACTTCTAATTTTTTCATTTATAGAAAATAAACCGTTAAAACAAAAATAGATAAGATTTGATCACCAATCACATACCAGACATGGACACAAGCACATCAGAGAGCAGTATGGGCTTGATCTTCATAACCCTCCTGGTGAGACGAGTGTAGCTTTCTTTTTTGGATAAACTAGCTAAGTGAAGCCCCAAAAGTTTTCTAGACTGATGGGTGTTGGCAGAGCTTCACTTTGAACATGACTTTCAGTGACTGCAAATCTCATTCTTTCCACACTTGCTATACCACATGCCAGTGGTCACAACACCTTTTATATTTAATGTACCAGTCATAAAGAATATCTAGTAGATTTTATTCTCCATTTTCTTAATAAACGCCAAGGCCTGCTACCTAAACCAGATGGAATCATAAATCAAAATCACCATCGGAATTTGGTCACGTTTAATTGGTTAAATTAATGAGAAATCAGAATAAAAGCTAAATCTTTAACTTAGAAATTCATGTGGGCTGTCAGTATTGGCATACAAGAGATTTTTCCTGCTTCTAATGGAGAAAAGTTCCCTTTGTCAGGTTTCTCTCTCATTCCTTGCATTATAGCACCATGCTGGTCCTGCACCATCATTAATAACACTAATGCCTTCCACATGACAACAGTCTATCTACTAAAGGTGGCTAGGAATGGATCTATGACCCACAGAATCCACAGAATGTAACATAATATGGAACAGCTTCGTGGATAATTTATCTCATATTTTAGTCATCTGTGGAATTCTGTCGCCAGAAATCTGAGTTCCCTGCAATAGTGACAGTTGGTGTTTATTATCAAGATTATGAACGCTTTGAATGGTCCAGCTTGTGATTCATTTGGAATGATAAGATAGTTAAGAAAGTCCTACAAGTCTTCCACAAGCTGATTCTTTGAAGTCTAAGCACAGCGTGTCCTTGTGCCTGCGGCACCCCCAGATACTCATCACTGCACAGAGCAAAGTGCATGCACATTTACTGATGCCAGTCGTTACTTCCTGGGTTCAACTATGATGAGAAATTTTCAGCCATGAAACTTTCTTTAGTCTCATTTGAATTGTAATGTGAATGCATTGGAAATGTATCTTCGCACATAGGATTTTCTTCTGTTCCTAGAATAAGTCTGAATTTCTGCAGCCTCAGTATAATTACACAGAAGGCATATATGAATACACGAGCCTATGATTATCCACAAACTTTGGAGATTTCTAAACAACATGTGCATAAATCTTAATGTGGTTACACAGGGGTAGGGGGCGTTATCTCTTACAATGAGAAAGGAAGATGAGGACAAGCCAACCATCAAGAAAGCAAAGACTGAACAAAACAGCTCAGCTTAACTTAAAGATACGAAACTTTTGCCACATGGGCTCCTCAAGGTTCAGCAATTTGTACATCGAGCTCGTTCCCTTAACCTATTTAAGCACTGTGATGAGTATTCTGAGACTGCGCCTCATTCTTTAGCCATCACTTGTTATGTTTATCTCTTCTGTCCTTTGTGTCCTTTGAGGCACTTGAAAAACCTAAGGCAATAACAACTTGTTATTTTTTTAGTATTTACCGTAGCCACTCTCCTTTCCTCGGCACGTGTTTTTCACAGATTTCTCAACACCCCCATATCCTATCATCAGATGACCACAGGCTAATCTTTCAGTTTATTACATTTCCACATTTTCATCATTTTAAAGATGATTTTGTCTCATATGGCAAGTGAATAAAATGACATATGTATTACAGAATTCATAAGAAATCAAATAACCCAAATGCATAGCTCTTAATGTGGAGCCTGGCACAGGCCAAGAACTTCCGGATGACAGATGATGTCTATGCTTTTTTAAAAATTGATTTATGAGTATTTTAAAAAGCAATTTTTTTCTCATTTTTCATACCAATCACAGTCCCCACTCCCTGCCATCCTCATGCTCCCTTTACCTTCCTCCCCAACCCAACCTGATCCACTCCTCAGAGAAGGTAAGGCTTCCCATGGGGAGCCAGCAAAGTCTAGCACATCACTTTGAGAACAGACCAAGGTACTCCCCACTTTATCTAGGCTGAGCAAGATATTCTTCAAAAGAGAATGGGCTCCAAAAGGCAGTTCAAGCAGTAGCGATGAATTATGGTCCTACAACCAGTAGACCCGAAGACTGCTCCCACCATCCTATGGTCACTCCCAAAGGGCCTAGTTTGTCCCTATGCTTGTTGCCCTGCTGTTTGGCCAGAGTCAGCGAGCTCCCAGGAAAACTGTTTTAAGTGGGTATCCCCACATAGTCCTGACTCCTTTGCTCATATTATTCCTTGCTCTCTTCGACTGAATTCTGGGAGCTCAGAATCGTGCTGTATTGTGGATCTCTGTATCTTCTACCATCAGTTGCTGGATGAAGGTTCTATGGTGACAATTAAGGTATTTATCAATCTGAAAATAAAGCCAGGCTAGTTAAGATATGCTCTCCACAATTGCTTAGGATCTTAGCTGGGGTCATCCTTATGGATTCCTGAAAATGTCCCTAGTGCCAGGTTTCTTGATAGTCCCCTAATATCTCCTTCAATCAAGATATCTCTTTTCTCCCTCTCTTGACCATCCTGTTCCCTCATGTTCTCCCCCGCCTTGCTTCTCCCTTCCTCCTCCTCTTTTGCCCTCCCTTCTCTCGTACCCCCATGCTCCCAATTTTCTCTGAAGATCTTGTCTAATTCTCCTTCCCAGGGAGATCCATGTATGTTTCTCTTAGAGTTCTCCTTCTTACCTAGTTTCTCTGGGGTCATTGACTATAGACTGATTATCCTTTGATTTTTGTCTAATATCCACATAGGAGCAAACATGTTTGTCTTTCTGGGTTTGGGTTACCAAACTCAGAATGGTTTTCTTTTAGTTCCACCCATTTGCATGCAAATGTCAAGATGTCATTGTTTTTACCACTGAATAGTACTCCATTTTGTGCAAATGTACCACATTTTTTTTATCCATTCTTTAGTTGAGGGGCATCTAGGTTGTTTCTAGTTCTGGCTATTACAAATAACGTTGCTATGAACACAGTTGATCAAATGCCTTTGTGGTATGAGTGCACACCCCTTAGGTATATTCCCAATTGTTGGGTCTTGTGGTAGGTTGATTCTCAATTTTCTGAAAAATCACCACACTGATATCCAAACTGACTCTGTTTCTCCGAGACATTAGCCAGACCATGAAGAACATCTACTTCATTTCTCTCGGTATATACATACTGGTTAGACCTGAAAACATAGACACAAATAACACCATATACACCGAGGAGTATAAAATTGGAAATACAAATGTTTATACCTATGCAGATGGGCATGGAACAATAATTAATAAAAAAGGGGGCCATAGACTTGAAAGAGAACAAAAACATGTATATAGAACAGTTTTGATGAAGAATGAAGAGGGAAATAACACAAATATATATATCCATATTTCTCAAAAATAGAAGTTAGAGAAAGGAGCAGATTTGAAAGGAATGCCTCTGTGCTTAGGCTTATCACAGTATCGTTTACAGATGTCCTACTGTGGCATCATTCTAGGTGTCTATCTTTGGATGAATGGGCAAGGCATCTTCAACCAAATGAAAACTTTCATGAGAAAGTTACTCAAAATAAAGAAGAGGAAGCAAGACAAACGAAGCCACTGCTGTTCCTAGGCTTCATTGCTGTTCCTGTTCTATAAACAAGGACTGGAGGCATTGTCATGGTGGTGTGTACCCTATCTTATTGCAGCAATCTTGCATTTCCTTAAAGAGCATTCTTTTGGCCCCTGCTATCCTTTGAAAACTGTATTTTAAAGATCTTAAAAGAATTTAGCAAAATAAGCGGTTTGGGATAGAAACTTTTCTTTATGAAAGGCACACGCCACAGCATTTCTCCAAGTTGTGTACGATGTGTTAATTACAGCCCCCCAGGTTTTGTTAAGTACAGGCTTTTAATGAAAGCAACATAGTCATAAGACTAACTGCAGCTGTTGAGGAAAAAATAAAAATAAAGTTGAAATGATAGGGTGGACCAGAAAAGAGTGAGACAAATAAATCTGCTTGCAAAGAAATTTGTGGACTTGTGCCAGCAAAGTCATAGGGAGGAGGCATCAGCTTGAGTAGTCCCCCTGGCTAGAGGACAATGAGTGTGAAATGGCTTCCTCAAGGACACACTAAGATAACTAAACACAAGGCTGGGACATCAAGTTCACGTGTAAGTTAAGCATGGGGTCTGAATTCAGGAATCCTGGTTGAAAGAGCAATGACTTTCACATGTGAGAATACTGAGATGTTTTCCCAATCAAGAAGGATACCCTTTGGTAAGTGTGCTCCTGGAGATATTTCCAAAAGATCATAAAAATCACACTGATGCATATTCTTTTAGAAAGGTGGGTATGAAAATATGTATGGAAGTTACAAGAAAGATTCACAATGTTGAATTAGTGCAGCCATATGGAAACAATAGAGAGATTCTTAAAGGGGGAAATCCTGTATGACCTAGACATAATGTTGTATAGCATACATCAGAGAGAAATAAAGTCAGGATCCAAAAGTAATCCCTAGCTTATTTGTCTTGTCATGGTGATATTTGCTATAGACAAAATAAATGTACAGTTAGCCTGGTGTCCGTCAGTGGATATCCTAATTGTATTTCTATGTTGCAGTGATAAAACCAACTTAAGGGAGAGGGGTATTTACTTCTTCTTACAACTTCCAGACCATAATCTATCACCGGAGAATTTAGAGCAGTAATTCAGGGCAGAAACCTAGAGGGAGGAATTAAATCGTGAGACCAAAGAGGAGTGCTGTGTATTGGCTTGCTCTCTAAGGCTTTCTCAGCTTGCTTTTTTTATATATCCCAGGACTATTTGCCCAATGGTGTCACCACCTACTGACACCATTTTAACATGAATTGTTAATGAGGAAAGTGCCAAAGAGGCCAAACTTTTTTATAGGCCAAGTGATGCAGAAATCCTCTCAATATAGATTCTTCCTTTTCAGGTAACTCTAGTTTCTGTCAAGTAATAAAAACTAACTAGCAAAGTATTATATGTATACAATAGTGTACTATTCAGTCATAACTGTGCAGAAAAGTGATTCTGAGTGAGAACATTATGTTAAGAGAAAGAAGCCAGACCCAGAGCAACATTTGTCGGATGTTTTTTGTCCCATGGAGAAATTGTTTAAGCAAATGATGAACTGGGAAGGGGATTGGGAAGAGTGAGGGACTTCAAGAGAGTCGAGAATGAGTGGGTGTCATAAGTGACAGATAAGTGTGTGTGTGAAAACTCAAATCCAATCCTATAATCCTGACCAATTAATATAGATTGATAAAGATAATAGAAGTTATTGATTAACCTGATAATGCAAATCAGACACCTAACCATGAAGAGCTTCACTTTCTACCCTCATCACTGTGTCCTTTCCACATTTCCTGACCTCTCTAACTGCTCTCTGATCCTGAGAAACATCTAGTCTATATCTATAATCGATGTGTTTTTCTCTCTTTTCTATTGGAAAGCTAATACTGGGCAAGCATTTGTCTAACATATTGATTATGTGTTCCCAATTCTAGGAGTAATTTATGACACATGTTTGTTGGGATTGTGATGAAATATTGAATTAATGAAAATTACATGATTTTTCAAAGGAATTTCATCAACTACAAGGGACTTGGAAATTTGGGAGTTGAGTTGACTAATATACTAAGTGCTTGCCAGCATAACATGAGGGAAGGAACCATTTCTGACTTTCTAAGTCATGAGAGACTCTATGTATTAACAGAAAAAGCAGGTTTCCCAAAACCTAATATTAATCTTAAAAGGCGCAAACTTTAACGGTTTATTTATTTATTTTTGAGACAGGATCTTACTGTGTATTCTTGGCTAACTTGAATACCACTGTGCAAAACAGGCTGGCTCAGAACTAATAAAAATCGATCTATCTTTGCTTCCCAAAGGCTGGGATTAGAGATGTGTACTATCATGTCAGATCCTGTTTTCAATTTTTTATTATGTGTGTGTGTGGTCATATTTTGTTTGTGTTTTAACACTTAAAGATGGTCTGATGTGCAGAGCTAAGCAACTAGTTAGACACAGAAGCCAGGCAATGGGGGGCTCATAGCTTTAATCCCAGGTCTCAGGAGATAAAAACACCCTGGACTACCTGATTGAATCTGTCTAAAAGAGAAACAGAGCTCACACAAAGGTGATCCCAGCACTTGGGATCCCATGCTTTTAATCCCAGCACTAGGGAGGTGGAGACAGGATTGATAAGGCTGGGCAGAGAGGGGTATAAAGGGGGAGGAGACGGGAGCTCAGTTGCAGTCTGAGGAATCAATTCAAGCATGCAGACTGGGGTTTCATAGAGATGGGACTCAGTCTGAGAATTCATTCTGAGGTTCTGTGGAGACAGCATTCAGTCTGAGGATTCAAAGAAAGAGAATCAGCCCTTTGGTCTGAACATTGGTCGAGGTAAGAACTCTCCAGTGGCTGCTATTCTGCTTCTCTGGTATTCATGCAAGCTTTATTTTTTTATAGCATAAACAAAATAATCATATATATATATATATGTGTGTGTGTGTGTGTGTGTGTGTGTGTGTGTGTGTGGTGGAGGAGTATGTACATGTGAATGTATTTGCTCCTGTGGCCGGAAGAATTGTCTGTGAATCCCAGTCTTGGTTACGCAGAGAGCGTCATCCACATTGGTGTCAATGGGTAGAGAAGGAAATCAGGACTCATGCAGTGTGGCTCAAGGAGGCTTAGCACCTTCTAAGTCTGAATGTATTTCTCCTTCCTTGCCTGCTAAACCAAGTAGTGAATTTTCATTTGAGAAATAAATTCTGTAATGAAAATCATGGCTTCAACATGTTTTGTAATAATAATTCATTTTAGTAAAATGACAGAAAGATAATATGCTCCAGTTAAATCTTAAAGGTTTTTAAATGACGATGTCTAGGCCAAAAATTTTCCTAATCATTTAAAAGTTAGCAAATATTAGAGATTTTAAAGATGAGATTCTTACATAATAATGCCTCTGCAAACAGAGAGCTTGCATTAATTCCAAGAGATGGCATATGATCAGAGCTGATGCTTTTTAACTCTCTCTGCTCTTGCTCCAAGTTTGCATGACTTGCTCAGGGGTGCTTCTTCTATACTGATAAGAGGTTGAAAAAGGGATAATCATAGTTCACATATGTGAACTACGTGACTACTAAAGAGGGCTTTGGATTTCCTGGAACTGGTGTCGTACACCAGTTTAAGTTATCATGTAGGTTTTGGGAAATAAGGTTGGACCTTCTAGAGGAGCTCCCAGTGCTCTCAACCCCTTGGTCATCTCTCTAGCTTTTTCAACATTTTTATACAGTACACACTTAGGTCTGCTTAGTTTCAGTAGTATATTCAATGTATAAGCAATTTTAACACTTCTTTTTCTAAAGTAGGGTCTTACTCTTTGTCGTCAATTTGTCCTGGACTTGATATGCCATCTTGACTGGCTTCAAAAATACCATCTTGCTGACTCACCTCTAAGTACCAGGATCCAGGCACACACAACAGATCTACTTGATTCTGTCTTAGAAAGCACATCCTTTCTTCCCTACAGCTTGCTTCATTCTTTGTAGCACAACCTAAGCAGGGAAATTTTGGAGAACAATAAACATAGCTTAAGCGAAGGGAAGAGCTTGCAACTGTCTAGCCATTTACTTTCTAAAAATAGGTATCCTGACATCCAAACGTTAGCATCCAATATTAGCATGCTAAAGGGAATGGTAATACACATAGGTTATTTTCTTTTAGTTATTTATGAGAGGAAATTATACAATTCCTGGAGAATGGAATTGTTGACGTCCTCAAACGGAGCCTTTGGGGGACTTTGTAATTTGAAATAATACTTTCTACAAGACTACGAATGCCATCAGTTTTCATCTGTTAGGTTTTAATAAATTGCTTTGGGACCCACCTAAAATTTCTAGAATTCCGCAGGCTGAGGAGATGGAATTCTATTTTCCAGGCTAACCTAAGCAAGACAGCTGGACCCTACTTCTAAAGCAAGAGTGAGCAGAGAGTTGAGGTTACAGGTCTATGATAGTGTGTGAGCATAGAATGTTTCAAGCCTTGGTTCAATCCCAGCTACACATACCTATGGATACTGTGCATCTGTAATTTTTATAAGTACATTATGTCTCATTAATCTGACATTATTTCAAGAACAGAATATTTAATATTAAATTGAAAATTTTTAATTGTCTATTGTCTTCTCTTTTCTTTCCATCTTCATTTTTCTTCTCCATTCTTCAAACTACCCCCTCTTTACTTTGCAGCAAAAGGGTGTTGAAATATCCTTTATAAGTAAGAGAAGATGCAATATATTGTATTAAAGTCAGAAATTGGAAACCTATAATCTTCAACGTAAGTGGCCGGAAGTGCTAAAAGCCTCAGTCTTCTCATATGTGATGTATGCGTATTTTACAATTTTACAAGCACTTGTTAGATAATTTTCTTAATAGATATACTTAAATTTATGAATATGTGTAGTTAAGTATTTCAAAATTTATGCAAATATTTATGTATACATTAGTATATTATACAATTTTATATATAAATGATGAGTGACTTTAGCAAAAGCCATATGCAGTTATTAAATTTAGACAAAAGAAAAAATGTTCCAATAAATATGAACGTTGGAAAGAATGTTCAAAGTATTTTAATTTAGCTAGGATCCTATACAATACATAGACATATTTCATTAACATCATAATGTTAATCTTACCTAGCATTTGTAAAATTAAAATGCATTAATAAGTTATATGTCAAATGCTTAGAACTACAAGTAAACTCTTTGAGTTTTAGCGAGAGAGGGAAACAGAAAGAGATTCGCTTTCCCTGAAGAGTAAGAGTAAAAACTTAACTTCACCCTGGTTACAGGAAAATTCTAGATAAAAAAATGCAAAAAAAGACCTTCATTCATTTATGAAAATAAGACATTTTTGTCTAATAAGCAAGTAACTTTGATTCTAGGAATTTGCCAGATTTTCCCCATAAACAAACAGCATCTGTGTGTGCTTGTGTGTATGTGTGTGTGTGTGTGTGAGAGAGAGAGAGAGAGAGAGAGAGAGAGAGAGAGAGAGAGAGAGAGAGAGAGTATGCATGTGCGTACTGCCACATTCTTACCCAAATAACACATTTGGAAAATAGTCTGTCTCATCACATCTGTGGAAATAGTGAAAAGATGGTGAACAGCGGTGACACATTTCAGTAGTAAATCTAGGGAAAATTGTTTCATACAATTTCCCAAATGGACCTGAGGGAAGACGAGTCAGTCTCTTCAGTAATTAAAATACCTGTCACTTCGGGCAATTTGATGGCTTTTATCCCCTGGGAATGCCTTGCTTTGGGGAATCTGAAGCTGTGCTTAGTGAGGTCCTTTGCTCCGTAGATTGTATGGGTGATTACAGCATTGATAGATTTTCTTATTATTGTAAGGTATACACACACCTTTCATTTATTTTCATATCCTTCCATGTTGGATTTGTTCGGTGGATGTGAGGATGTATTACCTGTTTCTGAATAAGCAACTTTTGAGAACATAAAATTCTGGAATGGAAACCATGGCTATTTTTCTCTCTGCTGAATCCAGTCACCAATTTTACATTTTAATCCTTTAGTCTATATGGCAATAGGAAGGACCTGCCTGTTCAGTAAGAACAATTATTTGACACATTCTGCAAAGATCTTTGGAAATTGTAAGATAGGGTGGCAAAGTCAAAATGTCAGGAAGACCCAGCAAAACTCTAAGACTGGGGAATCAGAAAATATCAAAACCAAAAAGCAAAATAGTGTAGTCTGACTAGATGTCTGGAACATGGTCAGATTTTTATTGTTGAGGTCAAGGATATGTTAGAGAATCATCTAAAATTTAGATATTGCAAAGTAGCCAAGATGTATGTGAGTTGGCAGAATAAAACAATGCCAGATACAGATGTTGTCCTCTTCTCTCCTCCATTTTAGTGACAGGGAAATAGGGAAGGGTTTGAATTCTACCTGAATTGATGTATGAATCTATGAGTACTTGAGAAATCCACCCAAAGTCTTAAATTTAGCATATCTGAAAATGGACTTCTAGGAGCACTCTCTGTTGGTTCCCCAATTAGCTAAAGACAAATTAATTTATAGTTATCTACGAATCATTCTAATTATAAATCAATAATGATTTCTAAATTCTCAACACAGACTGGCAACAAACAAAAACTCAAAAATACATTAGTAACTAAAACTTTTGCTGGCATAGTTTAAATTCTTATAGTTTGCATAGCCCTCTTCTTATCTCTACATAGAGTTAGCATTGTATTTTTTTTTAAACTAAATGACGTCCATTGCCCATGAGAACCATGTGTTGAATCCTGTTTTGCAGTACAAGAGCAGGCTATGCACTTTACTGGGGTAGGAGGAGTCCTCACCGCCTTACAGAGAAGCTGACTCTACTTCTCAACAAGTAAAATACAGGTCTGGATATTAGCCACACCTGTTGACAATAACCTTGAAGGAACTCTGACCTTCAGACAAGGTGGAATTAGGCTCACACGTTTTGGCCTCCAAGCGGAGGGACTGAGAACTGAATGGAATTGAGCTACCTGCTGTGAATTCCCCTAAGAATCAATAAAAAATATGTTTAAAACAAACAAACAGCAACAACCAAAACTTAATACATGCACAACTACATGCCCAAAATTTTACTATTGTAGGGCCACCATTTGCAGAATTGCCAACCTCTCACTGACATCCCTGGATGTTTTCAGAGCCTTTAGTCTTTATAATTAAAAACCCTTATGTGAATGTGAAGTTAAGCCAAAATTACCTTAGGAAACTATGAGAGGAACACTGGACAGATGAAAATCTCTGGGGTAACACAAGTAGCTTTTCATATGTGATATACCCTATCACAGTCAGTTAGTCTGCTTTCCAGTCATCAAACTGTCGGGGGCTGGGTATATACACTTGATCTTGTTAACTCTGGAAATGTTGGCCACTCTGTAAAATTGCTAGCTTAAATTTAAAAGAATGTACGTGAATATGACCATAGAATAGTTCCAAATAAATTTATATAAATGTGTTTATATTAATTCATAAATATAAAATAATTTAAAATATAAAACTGTGAAAATTCAATTAATCTATTACAAACATACCTTATATCAATTTGAAATACAACATGCTAGGATATGGTCTATCACCACCTTGACTTCTACCTCCTTTTGTTGGCTTTATGCTCACTGCACTGAACTTCATTTCCATGATCTCAAAATCTACATGACCTTTAAATATTTTCCAAAGATTTCTTTGGTACACAGAAATATGCAGTCAAAGAAATCAGTTTGGGTAACTAAAAACTGCTTAGGGATGGAAAATCTCATCTCTACCAAGGATGAGACCCCCGGCCTCCTGCACAATTGGGTACCCAATGCCAATTTCAGGTCATTCCTGAAATCATATACACATAAGCCACAACAAATAGACCCAAAAGGTTGTATTTACATATTTATACATATATGTACTAACAACAACCAATGTGCCAGAATTTGAGAATAATTTGAGGAGGGGGATACAAAATGTGTCAAGGTAAATAAAGGATATGAGGGACATGGCATAATTAGAGTTCAATTTAAAAATTAACTAAATAATATGTGAACAAGTTGCCAAGGAAATATAGAAAACAACCTGTAGCAAATAACTGATTCTCTCAGCCAATCACAACAGCTAAATTTACACTAATCACAGGCTGCCAACTCATTAGTTGCCTGATACCCACACAAGGCAAATGCCAATCTAGGTCCAATCAGATGGTTCTGAAATTCACATTTCTCTACCTGTAATGTCCTCTTGATTTGCTCATGGTGTGATCTCTGAACTACCTTTTCATTTCCTAGTATGACTGATTCCTGAATTTTTGTTCAAATATATTCAGCTAAACTTAATTACTGTGATTATTGTTCTCTACATAATTGTTAAATATGAAATGGTCCTCTTAGACTTTAAGCACCTGAAGAGTTTACAAGTTACACAAGCCAGTGAGTTATGATGTCTGGTCAATTGTGGAGAATGTTTATATAATAAAAGTCACCCCTCATTAACGTGATGAACTTCACTGATCACAAGGATGATTTATCAGTAAGGGTATAAAGTGTAGCTACTAATAATTTGTAATGTTAAGGTCCAATAGAAGCTTCTTTTCTGTTTGTTACAGAACATGCTATAGAGAAAAGGATGAACTTAGGTCTTTGATACTCTTGCTTCCGTACTCTAATGCTAAGATTGCACCGTGCTCGCTTCATGCAAGCTTGGTTATCACGCCTAGGATTTTGTTGATGTTATCCAAGCATTCTACCAAGTGAGATACAACTCTAGTCAAATTTCCATTTAAATATTTGAGAAGTTCCTATATAGACTTCACTCTGTGAACAAATAAAATATGGAAATTTGTAATCTGTACATGGTACTGATTTAGGGAAACAAATTACATGTGTATCAGAATGTTTTCCTCAAGTACTTAGTTTATCATGTTAAGTGTGAATTGGCCTGTAACTTGTATATCAATGAAGGAAATCCATCTTAATAATGTCAAATCAGTGACAACAGAACTGAAGATTGAGGTCTGAAATACTGTTCACTAGATAAAATGCCTGCAAGAAGGCCTGAGTTTGGAGTCTCAGAACCCATGTAAAAGCTGGATAGGTAAGCGAGTGATACCAAGAGTGCTGCCAGAAGAGACCAGTGAATCCTGGATGATCTCTGGTCATAAATCTCAGCTGAAATATTATTTTCCAGTACACAATGGGTTATATCTCAGAAAACAAGGCAGAGAGTAATATAGTAAAATACTGGACATCAACCTATATGCTCTGCTGGTACATGTACAGGCAAGCACACATGCACACACACACACACACACACACACACACACACGGATATATTCACCACACACAGAACAAATAAAGAGTATTGAAGATGTAACTTTGATAAAAAATTAAATATTTAATTTTTGCTCTAAAATTATTTTACTGAAAAAATTTTCCCATGAAAATAAATCATAAATTGCCTTATCACAACAGTTAATATTTTAGAATATTTTTATATTACAAAATAGATCTTAACTTTTGTTAATCTTTAAAAAAAAACAAAGGAATACATACCTTCCACCATTTCCTTAGATAAGTGATATCCACCATAAACTTGGTTTCCTTACATTATGTCAAGGACAAAGCAAGGAAAGATACAACATTGGCATCAGAAACTGATGGTATTTATATCCTCAGCTACATTTATATTGCTCTCATTATAATTTTATCCTCAATTATCTTATATTAGATTATGTTTAAAAATTTAAGCCAAAGTCTCATCATTTTGGAGACAGGCAGACTTGGACCCTTTATCAATAATAAAAATATGCATGCTTAGATATTTTGCTGTTCTTTAGAAAAATTGCCATAATTTTCCTTCTATTAATATAAAAACATTTTTAACAAATGTTCCCTTAGTTTTAAAATATCTCTAACTTATAAAAGTTGATCTTTTGGCAACTCATTTCTAGTTAAAATATTTTTATCTCTGGTATTTTGATACCAAAACTACAAATAGTTGACCTCAAATTTTCTCTTTTATTGAAAATAGATTCTTTCCTCAGGCATTATGTCCTGCTTAGAGTTTCACTTCCCTCTATTCCTCCCAATTCCTTCCCATCTCTCCTCCTGGTCCACACCCTTTCTGTCTCTTATTAGAGAAAAAAACCATACTTCTAAGAGATAACAAAAACATAAT
This sequence comes from Alexandromys fortis, assembly GCF_014885135.2. Lineage (NCBI taxonomy): Eukaryota > Metazoa > Chordata > Mammalia > Rodentia > Cricetidae > Alexandromys > Alexandromys fortis. The sequence goes on from NW_026067927.1 coordinate 9,448,554, forward strand.
AAAATAAAATAAGATCAAATAAACAAAAGGCATACTGACCGGTAGCTGAACAATACAAAATATGAATGTATTCATGTTTTCTAAATCAGTTTTGTTTTAACATAGGTGTCCAAAAAGATTTATGAAGGAATAGGGCAGAAATAGTTACAAAATGGACATTTTAACAACTTCAGGAAGCTACCACCAGCCCATATAAACCAGTAAATGAAAATATTAGAAAACAAAAATAACACCGAACAACATCCCTTGGGATCAAGTTACAAATGTGTAACATTTTAAATCTATGTGTATATGTGTATATCTTCATGAGAATCTGAACATGAGTTCAGGAGTCTGGTGATGTCAGAAAAAGGTGTCAGATCCTCTGGAGCTAGAGTGACGGGTTGTTTTGAATTGGCAAAGAGGAAATGGGGCCTAAACTCACATATTTGGAAAAGGAGTAAGTGCTGTTAATGCCTGGGAAGTCCAGCCACTCCCACACTTTAATATTTAAATAGTAAGCATCTCTCTTTCTGCACACACACACACACACACACACACACACACACACACACTGTGCAAACAGGAAGAATGTGTTACCCAAGAGGGGAATACTTAAAAGTGAAAGAAAGTTAACTCTGTGGGACATAGCATGAGGTATGTGGGGAAAAATAGCCTGGACTTGTACTATGATAAACTTTTCTCATGACAGCCATCTAATAAAGCAGTTAATTCAATCTTCAGTTTATCTATAACTCACAATAGTTTGTGTCTTATCTACATTCACCTAGGGTGTCCCAAAGGCAAAGAATCCTAGTAAATATGAGTTGAGGAAGGAAAACTATACATAAAATATCTAATAGTAAGCTTGAATTTTTGAAACCCTCAAATCCCTTTTCTTATTTAGTAAAAAGAATTCAGATCCAAACCAGAGTTATTCAGTCTTTGTGATCACAGAGATATATTACAGTGACTTAATGGGAATTCTGGGGTAGTAGTATCACATGTAGAATTTGATTTATTTTCTGACAGTATATTTGGGATGAGGTGGGAGGTATTAGGAAGATGTGGTTTTTCCAAGGACAGAGAAGGTGTGTCTTCCATTGAGTTTGACAGTTTTCTTATTATTTTGTGGAAGATAGTTTCGTTTGCAGAAATTGAGCAATTTCAGCTTTCCTAAAGCATGTTGTAAAATCTGCTTGCCTTTTCTTGGAATGGAAAATTCTCTCTTCCCCATTTATTTTTGCAAGAAAGTAAGTATATTCAAAGAAAGATTTCTACGGGAGTCTGTGCTTTGAGATTTAGTATACCACACAGACTTAATTCTTTCCTCCAAAAAAATAAATGACAGGCTATTAGCAACCAGTTTTGCACTGTCCATGGTTATTTTCTTGAGATTCCTTCACCAACTTGATCTGACATAACAAATCCTTTCTGTTAAATACATTATTGCCTTTTTATTCCCCTCAACTGATTCCAAACACTTACTGTAAGGACCAACTTTCAATACATTTCATAGTATCTAGTTTGCGTGATAGTCGTCAATTCAATGGATGGTGAGTAAAAGCTGCTAGTTTCCTCTTTCAAAGACAGTGAACTTTTCCAATTTATGTACCAATGCATTTAGTGATCAAACTATTCTCCTTAATTACAGGGCATCTATGACTCCAATTTGTATGACAAAACCATCTCCAAGGAACCTTGGGCTATGTGTGATAACTTCTTTACCATAATTTACTTTCATGGCTATTTTTTTAATTCCCTACTATTTAATAGGTTTATTTTGTTTGTGTTTTCATTAAAATGAAGTAGATTAATTAAGGAATTCAAACAAGTAAATAATATTTCACTGCAATGTAGTGCCACAAAACTTTTGCTAGAGCTCTAACGAGCATGCAACTCATTACATATGTGTGTGCACAAATCACAAATACTGTTACTTCATATTAAATGTACACCACATCAAGCCACACGTTGCTTTCTGTCCCACCGCCCCATATTCTGGGAAAGAAACACACAAAGAAAACCACTCTTGGCTCTGATTATTTTATTTACAGAAAAAGCTAGAATTTGAAGACTTCAAAGGAACTCTGAAAAGTTGGGAACATTTCTTAAATTTCACCCATCCAAAATTAAATATTAAATATAGTAATTGTTCCTTAGTGAAACTACTGCAAAAACTATTTGAGATAATATCTGTTCAGCATTTTACATATCCTAATAACATAACCCCCCAAATGATATTCTATCTCATTTCTCCATTATTCATCATTAAAATTTATATAAATATTTACCACCATCATATAAGATTTAAAAACCAAATTCTTAAAGGCGTATATGTTATCAAACTTATTTTACTACCAAAAAAACTTTTTGTTTCTTAAGAACAAAACAATAGGATCTATACTTTTGGAATTCCTTCTTCGCTTTACTTATACCATGAAGAAAGTCTGTATTTCTCCACAGTGGGGCAGAGTTAGTCGTCATTTTGTGCAGAGCATGAGAAATCAGATTTATACACAGTAGTTGCTTATATCCTAAATTTCTGGACAGCTAGATGAACCCTTAGCTTTTGATAGAAAAGTAAGTAAGACCCCACTTAAAAAAAAAAAAAAAAAAAAAAAAAAACATTGGTGCACAGGTTAAAATATGTTTCAAGACGAGCTTCTAAAGGAAATGAGGACAACATCTACAGTGTGAAAATGTTCTCCTTTGCATGCTCAAGTGGAGTTTCAGGAATTATTATTACACAAGACACCTTGGAGTGTAATCTGACTGACAACAATATCACCATTACCAGACTGAGACTATCAGGAGGAGTCCAGATTATCTATGTCCATATTATTAAGGTGAAATTATTACTGTGTTTTCAAAGAAACACTCAAAAATGATTGCAGGGTAGAAAGGCATAATTCAGAAGAGTTCTTGTCAATCTAGAGAAATTTTCATATTTTATTATTAGACATAAACCTATCACTTCCAAATAAATGACAGACATTATAATTTTTGTGTTGTTATCTTCACTTCTGCAAAAACACCTAAATTTCTCAATTTTTCTTTGCTCATCTATTATATTCTATATCCTGTATATTATTTCAAGTATTGATTGAAGTACATTTTAATTTTCCTTGGCACAGTAGAAGTTTATAATACCTATACCCTTGCTTAGGATATATAGAATAGACAATCCGCTGAAACTTGTATTGAAACTGCTGTAACCTCTTCAAATATTCTGAGTAGAGGTATGAACTTCACTTGTTCAGTATTCTTGGTTTAGCTAACTCAAGCATGATTTGAATAAAATTTAGGCTCTATGTATGTATTGGGTTTATTACTTGTATCTTCAGAAACTAGACAGGAGCAAACCAGAACCATGGTGAAATGCTTCCTGGGCAAACAAAAATGTATGGGTTAAGAGCAGATCTATTTGTGCTTATATGATTATCAAACATTTTAGAAAAATGAAAGTGATTCAATGTGAATATGGAAAAATAGACATCTCTTTAAGTGATCCCCTCTCGTGTTTGGAAAAATAACATTTAAATTATATGATAATTTAATTACAACTAAATACAATTGAAAGAACAAAATATTGTTGATTAACCAAATGTGTGCATTTAGATCTCTGAAAAAATATTGTTAATACAATAATAAGGTGGAGGATATTTCCCATGTCAGAATGCTGCCACATGTTAAAAGTAGGCTTTTCCTCTCCAAAGCCCATACTAATATTCAACATTTTACTTTCCCCTGAATATGACTCCTTACTAAATTTCCTAATTAAGTATCTATTTGAACACCTGTTGAATTAGGAGCGGCAGGTCTGTGTCCCTGGCACCCGGCCACCCGCATGGCTAGCTTATGCCCCGAAATAATTACACAGAAACGGTATTCTTTCAAACACTGCCTGGCCGGGCTAGTTCCAGCTTCTTATTGGCTAGCTCTTACATATTGTTCTAACCCATTTCTAATATTCTGTGTAGCCCACGAGCTGGCTTACCAGGGAGGATCTTAACCTGCGTCTGTCTGGAGTGGGAGAATCATGGCAACTCCTTGACTAAGCTTCTTTTTCCCAGCATTCTCTTCTGTTTACTCCACCTACCTAATTTTCTGTCCTATGAGGGCTGAGGCAGTTTCTTTATTATTAACCAATAAAAGCAACAGATAAGATACAAGACCCACCTCCATCAAACACCTATCTAATTTATTTTCTACTTTTTTGATTAAAAATTAGATTCAATCTATGTGATAGACAATAAAAATTCAAATATTCTGCTTGTTTTGTAGTGTGAATGAAAAACAGAATGATATTATTTTAGGTATGTAGTGAGATGTTTATTAATAAGAATTCCTTGTGTTATGATTTTGTCATCAAAGTAATTTGCATCTTTCACTTGACAAAGGTGCTATTGATGTATGTGTTTGTATATGCTTGTTAACACTATAGATGCTCTCCCTTTGCAAATGTAGTATTTAATTACTAAGTACAGCTACTGTGTTGTATATTAGCTATTTAGCATGCATGCGAATCATTGCTGTGAACATGTAGTCTTTTGCTAATGCCTTTTCAATATTCCCATCCTTTCTTCTCTTCCACTGTAATGCATGATTTCAGATCCAAATTAAAGTGATACTGTGCAAGATTTTTCTTCCTTCCTCTGCCACATTTTATATAACAACAGTATCAAAAGTCACTCATACTATTTCAATTGTCAGGGTTGTTTTTTTTTTTTTCTCATTTTCTTAGGAATTCTACATAATTCTCTTTAGCATATTCATGATTAATTATAATTGGGTGAACTAAAATGCCATTATTCATCCATGAGTGGATGGCTGCTGAATCTTTGTTCTTGAGATTAAGCAAAGATAGAATCATGCTGTCTCCTTTGTTTACAGCTGTGAAGTTAAAAATTAAGTTCTGTCTTCATCGACTTCTCAGTGCCTGGTAAAACACACTTTGCTATTTTAACAAACATTTACTAATTCTTAAACTGATATACTAAAGTCTTGTCTTGGAAGCTCTTTGTTTTCTTTTATTATTATTATTATTATTATTATTATTATTATTATTATTATTATTATATTGATATTGGGATTAGAGAATTTCCTTCTGAATAGATGCATTTCTAGGAAATTTCTTCCTTGTATCTACTACACAAGTAGCCATAGTTGTCTGTTTATTTCAGGGCTTTCATGATGAGAAAACAAAGGATCCTTTAAACTCCTATTGACTCTCTCTTGAGGTCTCTCTTGGTGGTAAATATGTTTCTTTCAGCAAAAATACAAAAATAAATGATCCTATTCGAGTGTAATTGTCATCTCCCAGGGTTGCTTCTGGTGCCTAATAGGGAATTTTTTCCTCTAAGAGAGGTCTAAATTGGTCCCATTATCTAATAAGAGTCAAATGCTTTATTAAATATCCCTAGCAATGAGTTATACGATAGACCAGCAGGAACTGTGAGTAGCATAGTCAGAAACACCACTGTGCCTGCCTTTTATGAAACAAATTCCTTTAGAGGTAATTTTTGAAATTGAGTGTGTAAAGATAAAATAAAGTCTCACTAATAGATAATATTACAAGTGAATGTTTTATTTTCTTAGGTATAAATGTTTTGAAATAGACATGTTTTGTTGACTTCTGTTTTTTTTTTTTTTTTCTCATTTCTATCCAAATTGCATTTTCTAGTTCTGGCATTTATTAATTTTCTTTTGCCAAACGTAGTATATACTATGTATTCTTTTTCATACATTCTATCTCAATAACAGTTTCCCCTCCTTTCTGTCCTTTTCCGGTCCTTCCCACTTTCCCTCCCCACAAGATTCAATCAAGCTCTGTTTCCCTTCAGAAAGAGGCAGGCTTCCTAGGGACAAGCATGCATATCATATTAAGTTACAAAAATATTGGGCACATCTCCTCATATTAAGACTTGACAAAGAAAACCAGTGGGAAGAAAAGGGTCCAAACAGCAGCCAAAATAATCAGAGATAGCCCTTGTTCCCACTGTTAGTAGTTCCATAAGAACACAAAGCTGCACAACCATAACATTGTATATGCAGAAGTAGATCAGACCCAGGCAAGCACCCTAATTATATTGTTGGTTGTCTTTGTGGGCCCCATAAGTCCAGGTTAGATGATTTTGTGCATGTTCTTGTGGTGTCCTTGACCTCTGTGGCTCACACAATCCTTCCTTCCCCTTTTCTGTAGGATTCCCTGAACTCTGTGTTGAACTGTGAGCATCTGCATCTGCTCCCCAGCAGTTGCTGTACGAAGCCTCTTGATAACAATTACGCTAGGATCCAGTCTGTGAGTATAGTCGAGTACCATTAGAATTCACTTTATTGACTTTTATTTCTTTTCTTTCTCGTGATGTTTAGGTCTACCCTTGGTCTCTGGGCTATCCAGACTTTGGTTCCTGGTCCTCCAGGGAGTTTCAGATATGGGCTCCCTTTTTTGTGTCATGAGTCTCAACTTGACCAGTCATTGGTTGGCTACTCGCACAGGTCCTGCTCCACATTTATCACAGCACACCCTCAAGTCAGGGCAGATTGTAAGGGAAAGCTTTGTGGCTGAGCTGGTATCTTAATGCTTCCACTGGAGGCTTGTCTGATTACAGAAGATAACTGGCCCAGGCTCTGTGTTTCCTATTACGAGGAGTCTTAGCTAGGGTCACCCTTGTAAGCTCCTTGGAGTGTCCATTCCACCTTGCCCCTCAAATCATGTCCCAATTTCAGTCCCAGTACTCTCTCCCCCTTAAGTCCTCCTTGTTACTTAGACTCTCTAGATTTGAGGTTTGTAGCATAATTGATTATCCTTTGCTTTATAGCTAATATCCTCTCATAAGTGAGTATATGGCACGTTTGTCTTTCTGGACCTGGATTACCTCATTCAGAATGATGTTTTTCTATTTCCATCCATTTACCTGCAAATTTCGCTATGCCATTGCTTTTAAACCCTGTGTAATACTCATATGTTAGTTTGAATGTAAGAGTGATCTAGGAGTACATATGAGCCATGGGCCAAGCAGTGTTGTAATTAATATAGTTTCACTGTGAATATTCGGGGCCTGGGTGGCAGGGAAAAGAAAGCACAGTCTCTGTCTGTAGCTTTGGGTTAGGTAGCTGTTGACACAGAATTAATTCCCCCAATGTCTGTGTATGAGAGTTCTTTTTACTTTGTCATGTCTTCTTCAGTTTGTCTCTTGAGGGTTTTAAATTTTCATTGTCATCATTTTTCATTATTTGGATTGGGTTTATTCCAAGACGTTTGCAGACATAGGTGTTTGTGAGTATGTACGAGTGCATGTGTGTGTGTATTTATGCGTGTGTGTATATATCTGTGTGTTTGTGTATATTTAATATGCAATGCTTTATCTAATTTTTCCTCAGCATCTTCATTACTGGTGGGTGGTAAGGCTGATAAACTGTTTGTTTTCCTATTGATAGCCATTATTTAGACAGGGATATCAAACATCATCATAATATTGATTTTCACTAATATTATGGCAAAGGATGGGATTTTTTATGTACTTATTCCTACTTTTATACTAACATGCCAACTCTTTAACAGAGTCTGATTTTTAAAAAGAAATTTCATTTTAGAAGAACATCATAAAATTTGCCATGAATCAAATGATTGATGAATTAAGTTCTAATTTGAATCATGTTCCTTCCTATTTGCTCCCAGAAGCCTGTCTATAAGTGAAGGGGCCATTTGACTTGGGTTTTGAAGCCTGCATAAGAGAAACTTTCAAAGAAGAGACAATGATGACTGCAAAATATGCAGAGTGGTACTGATGATGTTTCCCATAATATTCTTATCTATCAAAACTCATGAAGCTGCTAATATTAAATTAACATTGATATCAGATGAAAAATAATGATCTCTCTTTCTCCTTCCTATCAAGAATAGGAAGAAAACAGTTAGACACAACTAATAACAGTTTGTTTTTCCACCCTTCATATAAATATTACAAGTCATGTTATCACAGCAATGGTCTTGATGAGCAAGCATCGTAAAGATTGCATTTAAAATAGTTCCATACTCATTTTTATCACTTTATTAAAGACATAATAATAATCTTCTTTCTCATGCCTGTGACCTGATACCAAACTTTGTGCCTGACCTCATAATCACCATTATCTAAGTGTTTGCTGAATTGGTAAATTTGGTTTGAATTTAATTCTCCTCGCCTTGGGTTCATTAAGTGCAAACCAGTTAAGTATTGTCATGAAAACTCTAAACACAGTTAATTTCTGATATACATGCTAAATAGGGTATTTATATTCAGTTGGTGTTTATTCTAACTTTCTATCACTTCAAATGAGACTTGTGTGGCCAAAGTGCCTTCAGAACTGAACAACATTGATTGTTTTCTCCTCTTATAAAAGCAATAACAGCAATACAAACTCTACTTTTGTGGAGAAATGTTTATATGAAAAAGATACTACTTCTATATATTTTAAAACACATAGTTCTCAGCCCATTTGCTATATATTCAAATATTTTCTACATTTTATTTTTCTACTTATTGACCTCTAACTAGAGCAGTTTGTGATCAGTATAATAGTCATGCCAATTTAATTTGTTCAAAGAATGTCATCAAAGCAAATTTTCAAGGGCACCTACCCTTTAAAAAAAAGCTAAAGAAGTGGTTTCATTAAATGATAATCTAGGTCAAAATTCTTATAAAAATATGATTTATTGAAACCAATATATCAAATAAAGAAATTATAAGTCTTTTTATTTCTAGGCATTTAGTGTTTATGTAGTGACTCCACACTCATCAAATGGAGTCCACCACTCTTTCACCAACAACAGAACTTCAGCATTTTAAAATCTGTTTCAAAATATCTCCTCAGCTAAAATAGTAGTAAGAAGATACAGGCAAATGGTCATCTGAAGTAAAAGATGTTTTTTTATGGATATTGTATTTAAAATGTTTGGTCATGGTAATTATCTTCATCCCCACTTAAAATCTTAATATTAAATATAAGTGTCATTCAAACCACTAAGAAGATAAATGGTCAATGTATGATGGTGCACACATGTAAGAAGCTAAGACAGGAACTCTGAGAATTGCAGATCTGCCAAGGTCACCCTGAGATCCACAGGGGAACCTACCCCATAAAAAGAGAGCAAAGAAATGGCAGGGGAAAGAAGAAAAAAATCATAGTCAGAACCAATGTTTTTTATTGAGCTTTAGAAATTCATAATATTATGTTATTAGAAGAGATAAATAAGAAAAAAGTAACTTTATAAGACAAGTTTTAAAATTTATAAAAATTTATATAGAAAATCTTAAAACTGTTTCATGTATTCTTTACGTCGGCCAGGACTATGGGTTGAATCAGTGCTAAACAAGTGTTCATGCTTTAGCAACACCTGAAATTCTTATGATTAAATTTGATCTTCTTATACCCGCAGAATGACTAAAGTTAATTCTCTAATAATTCACTTGTTTATTATTTTTAATATCATTCCTCTTCTCTTAGCCTCCTGTGTAGACACAGGCTGCATGTTATTATCCCTGCCATGTAGACCCAAATAATCACACAAAAGCTATATAACGATAGCACTGTTTGGCTGATGACTCAGTCATATTTCTAGCTAGCTTTTACATCTTAAATTAACCCATTTCTATTAATTACGTATGACCACAAGACTGTGGTTTACTGGTAAGTTTCTGACGTTTTTCTTTTTCAGAAGCTACATGTCGTCTTCCTCTCTCCACCTTTCTTCTCCCTACGTTCATTTTAGTTTTCCTGCCTAGCTCTATTTGGCTCTGCCATAGACCAAATATTTTTTTTTTATAAACCAATGGTAATAAAACTTACTCACAGCATACAAAGGGGAATCCCATATCACTCCTGTTATGCCTGGATATCTACATGATGACACTCTTTTTGAAGTTATAGAAACTTCATGACTGGGACCTAAGTAAGGCAGGTGTTTTCTGGAGGCATGTTCTTTGGGGTTATATTTCTTGCAGGCCTCATGCTGAATCACTACCTCCTTATTGTCTGCCACAGGGTAGCAACGTTGCCTTTACATGCATCACAAGGAGCAGGAGCAAAGGAACAGCCTATCTATCTTAACATCTTTGGCCTTGAGTTATATGTCATTCTTCAAGTGTTGAAGAGAAAATACCCTAACTAATACATTCACAGAAGTCACAAGGGTAGGGGCAGACAGGAAAGAAGTGGGAAGAAAGGGTGATTGGGGTGCATTATGTGAAATTTCCAAATAATCAATAAATATTGTTTATTGCAATCTAGGAGAAGTCAAGCATTACTAACTTTGCACTATATTCTTTTTATTTTTTTTGAGCCTGTCCAGGAACTAGCTCTTGTAGACCAGGCCGGCCTTGAACTCACATAGATCTGTCTGCCTCTGCTTCCTTAGGGCTGGGATTAAAGGAGTGCACCACCGCCACCTGGCCTTTGCACTATATTCTAAAGCAGGTGAAAGAAAGGAAAAGGAATCAACTATAGGTGGAAATATATTTGTTCTATCTTGTACTTGGAATCTGTTATTTTTTTCATCAAATTAAATTCAATTCTCCAGTCATAGTCACAGATGCAATATAAGTTATAGCCACCCATTACTCTAACCTTATAAATTGGCAGAATGGAAGAAGAGGTCTACCATTGCTGTGATATATGGTCTTGTACCCTGTAATAATTTGTCACTTGTATTGGTTTAATAAAATGCTGATTGGCCTGTAGCCAGGCAGAAAGTATAGGTGGGGTGACCAGGAAGGAAGGATGCTCAGGGCAACTAGAATACGAGAATTCTGGAAAGAGAAAAGACTCAGTCTTCAGTCCTAACCCAGACTCAGAGGAAGCAAGATGAGAGTGCCTCATTGATAAAAGGTAACAAGCCATATGGCTAACACAGAGAAGAATTATGGGTTAATATAAGACATAAGATTTAATAAGAAACCTTGACTAATAGGCCAAGCAGTTTATAGTTAATGTAAGCCTCTGTGTGTTTTTTGGGTACTGAACAGCTTTGGGACTGGGTGGGACAGAAACCTCTGTCTACATACCATGATAGGTAGAAAAAAGACTAAAGATACATATGCAGTTCTAGCAAATATTTTCTCATTATCTATTGGGAAGAAAACGAAGGAAAAGAGATTTGTTAGTGTGTGTGTATGTGTGTATAATATTTTCAACATAGCATTATTGCATTAAAGACCATTAGTAGACTCTCAACACCAATAAATTTTGGTTATATAATAAGCAATGTGAGTTCTTTAACTATTGTGTGTATTTAGATGAAGGCATAGAGACAAAATATTGGGGCTGCAGAGCTAAGAGTCCTGAATGATGTTCCAAAGGATGTGAGTTTGGTACCCAGAGTGCTGAGGTTCAGTTCCCAGTTACCATGTCATCCTCATTTGGCCTCCATAGGCACCAGCATACACATAACACAATATATACATAAATAAATTAAAAATCCTAAAGATGATTAGCCATTACACAGGCACATAAATTTCTTAATAAATGTGAAAAGAAAGAAGGCATTCAACTAGTCACTGTAGTCTTTCAGACCTCATGGAATTAATAATTGGCTTCTTCATTTTCCTTTCAAATATTTCAAATTTATGTGATGAATATATCCTTTCCATATGAACAGAAAACCAAATACCAAACCATTTTTCTACTTTTAATTAGTAATAATTTCCTGTGTCATAAAATGATTTGCCATACAGACAACATGGAACAGAATCCCAAGTGAAAGTTCCACTGATATTTTCTCATTTAAAATTTATCATGCATTTAAATTTTTCAAAAGCTTCATTGAGCATGTTTAAAAGTAAAAATAGAAATTAGGAAATATGTCAAGAATTTTTTCTGCCTTCTACACCAAGTTGTGTCTTGGGAGAAATCTACCGAGAACTTAAGTTCTGAGTATCTTAATTTTGACACTGAGATGAATTAGTACCAATGTCTACCTGTCATAGTAAGAAAATAACCTTAAAACCCCATTTAAGCATATTTTCGAAGTCTCTATTTAACATTCTCGGGCTATATAGTTACAACGTGTTGTTCACTCAATAAGCGTTCATGTTTTCCACATATTAGATAAATTTAAAACTTATAATTCTAACATGCTTGAATTCTGTGCCTGAAACATTTTAGAAAATAAATACATTAGATTTAATTTATCTCTTCTTATAGACATTCCATGGCATGGCTCCTACTCCTCTGAATTTTCATTTCAACAAACACGGGCAGACATTTAAAAACATCTTGTCTGTTTGTCTAGGGAATAGCGATTCTCGTAGCACTCAGATTTCAGCAAATTTGCCCGTTGATGTTGTTTTCAGCTTATATGCATATGTTTCCATTAAGAATACAAATGCTGGAAAACAGGAGTGCAAATCAAAGATGATCTTGAGTGAGAAGGGCTTTTCTTTGTGTGGATTCACTGATGACACCTAGCTCAACTTTGCATTGCCATCACTGTATTTTTACGTTATTGCTCTTAAAATACAAATTATTTATTGCTCTTTGAAGGGTTAAATTTCAGTTTCTTTCTATGTTTCTGTCTGACAGAGTCTGACATTAGCCTGGTACTCCTTCTCTAGTATGAAAGCGTCCTTATTCCCACATAACTAGGTACTCAGTCAGGAGCATGCATGAGGTCTAGTTTGGAAACGGCTTCATGAAATTCTAATCAGAGACCGCATGTGACTGACACAGATGAATAGCGCTCAGTCATTAATCTGCATTCATGCCCCAAATGCAGCGAAAACTTCCAGTCAGGCAAGTCGTTTGCACAGTATATCGTAAGCACTTGCTACAAGTCTGAACAATGCTAATGCAAAAAATCTCCACAGAAATAAAAATATTTTTACACAGCATAGTAGAGAGTAAGACAAACTGGTTCTATCCTCAGTGTGCCCTTTATCTTTCGATAAAATGATGTGGATCTGACCTAAGGCTGAGAATGTGCAGGCATTTTGCTACTTAAGTGAATACCAGAGGTCCTTCCTGGGATGTTCTCCCCCTATTATCTCTAAGATTGAGTCAATTACAATATCTCCAGGATACTCAGAGGTCAAGAATTGATGTCAAAGGCATAGATTATTTAGTTTTGGTACAAAATATATAAAGTAAGGACGTCTGGCCCATATTCTTGTTCTGGAGATAGAATGTTTTCACTTTTGACAACATGTCAATCCTTTTCCAGTCTCAGTTTCATCACCTGACAAATGGGGATAGAACATCAAGACTCCGGGTGTTTGTCCTTGTAAAATGTATCGTAGCTGAAAGTTTATGGCATTCTGACTTGTGAACTCAATTAAGTCATTGTGGGGTTTTCTACTTCTGTTTGCATTAAACAATGTACTGCCTATTTCACTGTGTTTGCGGGAGTTAGAAAGATGCCAACAGCAAGTGCAAATGGAAAACTGACAAGTAATATTGAATTTTGGGATGCCTTTTTTAATGGGGCAAATTTCAAAGTTTGCCAACCAAAGTAAAAGCTGTTAGTTTCACTACCTTCCCTTTTTGATCAGACAGCTGACTTGCATCTTTAACTGATCAGTCCTAACTGCTCTGGGTGGAGAGCCGAGTTTTCCTATGGCTATTGATTAGGAATGAGATTCAGTTATCAAAGGAAGAGTTACTGAAGCATGTTGCTTACTAACTGGCTTCCTACCACCAAATCCACACCCCCAGAGAACAGCTCTGCTTCTAGAAGCACTACAGACTAGGAGAGGAATTTTCCTCTAATGTGCTTGGGGTCGGAAGACAATTTCCGGCCAGTGTATAAAGAGTCTGGAATGAAGGTAGGCTTTTATGAAAGGCCATGAGTTATAAAACGGAAGAGTGAGACTTTGGTGTGACAGGGGGACAATTTATTGCCTTGAACGAAGGCACAGTGCACCAATTCCTTCTGAGTTGCAGGTGACCCCAACTCTGATGGAGGAAGCGAGTGTGATCACCCTCCTCCACGTGAAACGGACCCTGCATTCTGAAACCAGGCTGGTTTACTGATTAGTTCTGCTAAGTGACTCTGAAGAGACCCATTTGTTTAGCGCTGAGTGTAATTTTCAAAGAAAGTACGTGTCAGCAGCAGGGAGGAGTGTCAAACGAGGTCGGAAGTGAAAGAGTGGGAGGATTCTGCCTGCACCTCTGTCTTGTTTTATTCTATTCCATCTCCGCTGACCTGTGCTGCTGAAGACAGATGCGGCACCTAAATGGAACCTTCATTTTCTCATTCCCTGAATGACCAGGCCAGCTCCTTTGTGCCCTCGGAAACAGATCTTCATTTTTCTATTTCTAGGGATATTACACTTAACCCTTGATGTAAGGCAGTTGAAACCAGTCCAGTCTCTATGGGTATGCAATGGTGGTCTCACAGAAGTCCTGTATGCTCAAAAATCACATCCCAGAGATGTTCTTGATTCATCTAGGTGCTAAAACACCGTGTGTGGTACTCCTGGGGTAACAGGAAAATCGCCTAGGCAAACCCTCTCCAGTCTCTTCAGTTCTCAAATGTGACAACCTAGGAAAACCCACTACTGGGAAGATTTTGCTTCCCAGAATCTCAAACTTAAAACAACTTATAGTCAAAAAGCCAGGTTGTCATAATGGCTGATTACAAACCTGTCAATTAATACAATTTGATTGCAAACATCAATATCGTAAATATTTCATTATATTCTTGCATGTTCCTTTTTTTTTTTTTTACTGAAAATAAAAGACCAAAGAAGCGACACAACTGGCTGACCACATTTTTTTTCCTGTTCCTCAAAACTAAAGATGCCTGAGAGTCATTGCCTCTATTGTCTAATATTAGATGTCTCTTACTTATGAGTGCACCATCAATTTAGCGAGAAATCATGGACAATGAGTTTACAGTCTTCATTTTCATATTCAGACAGTGTTACTAGAAGGTGACTATGTGACAATCACTCAAAAGTTTGAACCGAGTTAAGTATATTGAAAAGAAGAGCTTTAAAAATATGAGGAAAAGAATTAAGAACAAAAAAGTTGTCACTGTTCATACATTTCTCCTCTGTGCTGCGGCCGTAGACTTTGCTGTAGAGAGGCTTATCATCTTTCTGCCTATTATTTACTGCTCTGGTTATCAGCGTCTGAAGTGCCTCTTTGAAGAGGTTTTGACGGATCTCATTGGCTTCAGCCATTCTGAGCTACTTAAAGGAGTTTGAAAATTGAAAGCTTTGAGGGGTAGGGATTATAACTTCTTTTCAGTTGTCTGTTTCTCTCTGGAAACACTAAATGGGAACCAACACAAGAATTCATAATTCTTGTTCTTATTTGTTTCATTGTCAGATGTGTTCTATTTCAGTTTCCACATTTAACCAGGGAATGTAACTTTCATAAATACATCGCCAAAGATTTCAGAATGGATATTTCTGTGAGATAAGGACTGCCGATGTATGTTCTGTGTATAGTGGGCGTGGTGACCACTTCATTCATCAGGACATAGACCTGGGGCTCGTATATAAGATGTCAGAGTTTCAAGATACATTTAGAATACTGGTTTAGCAAGGTAAGCAGTCTCACTATAGCTCCCTTTCTTCATCTATAAAAATGGAAATCATACTAACATTGAGGAAAAGATATAAAGTGAAACTTAATAATGCAAATTCATCCATCTATATTTTTTTAGAATGCTGCCAGCATTTAATATATATCCCCTTTTTTATGAAGAAAAGGGGAAGTGAAGGCAGGTGCAAATTAGTCTAGAACCTGCTCCTGGATAGCTTCTGGCCCCATTCAAAACAATTAAATCAAGAATATGCTGCACTAGTATAACTCAAAAACACCCCAAAGGTAATTCGTAGATTCTATCAGAGCCTCAACTATTCCCCAATAGCAAGAAAGTGACCTGGATCTGGACTCAAAGGAGTTCATCTCGTTGCATGCTAAGGGGAGATGTGCAAAATGAAGAAAAGCTATTCAGATGAAAGATTATGGAAAGTGCTTTATCAAAGGCACTAGCAAGGGCTAATGTCCCACAATGGCAGACAATATGTGCCGGTGCCTGATAAAAGCGAGCTGGCTTGAAGTAGGTTATCAGCGGCGGTTGGGATGCTGTTCGCAGAGAGTTAGCCCCTGTGGACCATGTTAAGTGTTCCAGTCCTTATTGTGAGAGCTGGAAAAATATTCACTTTCATTCAAAAGGACTTTTATTATGTCTCTGGAGGTAAAAGAGGAAACCTATGTCTTTCTTTTGTTATATTTAGTATGGTAGGTTCTGGCCCACTGGGTGACCAGATTTTCCACTCAAACTCGTGGCCCCTAGTATACTGTTGGTGTAACATTCCAAGATAGAGTCTCTAGATCTCTTACAATATCATAGATTGTAGGAAGTTCAGCCATCATATCATATCATCAACCAGATAGATATCTGTCTGGTATGGTCATCAGGGAACACAGGAGGACTATCTGGACATACAGACTCTCTGACTGTCTGTGCTTCCAGCCTCTGACTGTCTGAGCTCCCAGCCTCTGATTGACTGAGCTTCCAGCCTTGGACTGTCTGAGCTTCCAGCCTCTGTCTGAGCATTCAGCCTCTATCTGAGCATCCAGCCTCTGACTGTCTGAGCATCCAGCCTCTGTCTGTGCATACAGCCTCTGTCTGAACATACAGCCCCTGTTTGAGCATGCAGCCTCTGACTGAATCCTCCTTCTACCACTTGACTTTTTCTCTTATGTTCTCTCCCCACCTCTTTCTCTCTTCCTCTCTTTCTCTCACCCTATCCCTTTACTTCTCCACTCCTTTTTGTCCCCGTTATCCCGTCTTTTTAAAAATTCTCTCAAATTCAAAAGGAGAAAGAAAAAAAAAAAGAACATTCTTCTTTCATGGTTCTAGCATACGCATACACACACACACACACACACGAAAAGAAGAGCACATAAAACAAAGAAATTAACGTAAATAATTGCTGAGAGAGAGAAAGAATTAAAATTACAAGTGAGACCACACAATAAATAGTATCCAGAGTACTCAGAACTATATGTTGTTTTTTTTTTCATCCTCACTGTGGTTTCCTTAGATGATCTTATTTTCTTTATTTTCATGTTGACTTCTTAGAATGAAAACTTGTATCAAATTACTAATACTATATATATTTTCAGGCCACACTTTACAATAGCGACTGTATTCTTTTTCTCCTCAACCTAAAATATTTCTTTATCTCCCACATTAAACACACAGCTCTGTGCTGGCTGATCTGTGAAGTGGGATCCTTGGACAGTTTGCACTGGATGTCTTGAAAGGGCCAGGCATTCACACTCTGTTGGTGACTGTGAAGACTTTTTCATTTTATTGCATAGAGAAGTGGATGCGGCATTGTGGACCAGCTTTCAGCATCAACTAAATGAATGAAGCACTCACATTTCCTCTTAATGAAGATGATGGGAAAGGCTAGGAGTTGTACTAGAAATTGTCACATGAGACTTTCCTAGGGAGACACAGAAGAAACACACACACACATACACACACACACACAATGTACCCATACACATAAACTTCTCCTAGATAGGAAACTTACAACAGACCAAAGTAGAGATTACATCAAAGTTGACAGGGTGAACCAGTAAGTTTGCTGGAGGCACTAACAGCAGTATGACCAATAATGACATAATAGTAGCTGTATCTCTGCGAAGCTCAGAGGGTGACAACTCATACAAACTGCACAACTAGGCCTCCCTGGAAGACCTGCAGTCACCACAACCAGTCAGAAACTCCCCTTTGGGGATGTCATCTTACCCTTACCCCAGGCAGCTCAGCTAGCCAGTGTTTTGCTAATTCTAAAATATTCAGAAGAGCCTTCATGATAGTGTAAGGTTCAACCTCTCCAGATGTGTGACTTTTGTCTACTTCCTGAGACTCGTTCTGGAGGGATTATATCAACGAGCAGGAATTTGCCACACAGTGTTTCATGTGTTAAACAATAAATGGGTCATATAGGCACATGTGTTTGCCCATCTGGTCCCCAGATGTTACAGCTGCCTTGGGAGATTTGAAAGTTTTACCAGGGGTGACAAACGTCAGGGAAGACCAGTGAGGAGGCCTTTTAGCTCTGTTTCTGCTCTGTTTATATATGTTCCTCAGCAAGCTAGAATGACAAAGAGCCCTGGTGACTCAGCATGTGTGTGGCGTGCCCAGTCAGCATGAGTGCCGCATACCTTTCCCAGTATGATGAACTGGAATCCCTTCAAACTGAATCAAAGTAAATACCCCCTCTTATAATTTCCCTCTGCTAAGTGATTCTCACCAAAACAAAGGTCAAAGAATCTGTTATAGAACTCTATTAAACATTGTACATGCAACATTTCCGCCAGCCCTGGCCAGGCATTGGGGTCTATTCTTCTTTCCGTGTTTTATAGCTGTAAATCCTGAAGTGATGAATAAAAATGCCTCAGGGTCACACAGCAAGTTGTAGAATGTTAATTTGGGCATAGACAGGCATGCTATAGAATATATATATATATGCATGTTTTGAATATTTTGGATATATCCAAAACACACGTTTTAACTATCCATTATTTTGTAAAGCCGAGACTAATTTACCCTTATATTCTTATAAGACCAACTTAGTGTACTAAAATCAAATCAAGACTATGAGTCATATCTAAATGTATAAATTTACACTATTTCCAGTTTATTCTGACTGCAAGATTATGTGGTTACTATTGTTACTCTATCTTCAACAAACTCGTTTCACTAACATTCTACTTAAATACGTAAACATGCCTGCGACAATAGCACCTAAAATCCAACCATGGTCTGCCCAGGTGTCAGTTTCTCCAAGCTATGGATGATGATTCCTAGTTCTCCTTATCAGAACTTGAAAGAATCTGAAGTTAATATCCATGTTCAACACCCTGTTTCATAGGCCAGTCCTTTGAGATTTTGCTAAAAGCCCAACACACAATATTCCAAGACCATTATTATATGCTCTCAGTAGCATGAACTGAATAAAAATGGACACATTACAAAGTCATGGTTCCTCCAAGAGTGATTGGAAATAGATCGAAAACGCTGCAGCACTAACTCAACCAGCCATTCCATCATCAGCTTGTCTCGGAGCAGTAATAAACTTCTCGGTCTGCTAAATTTATGGAGTGGAAGTGTGAGCACAGCCTCCCTGTGCTACCCACAGCTTTGCTCAGGTCAGGAGCAGTGATCTGGAGGTCTGCATGTTGACCATTAGAAGTACTATGTCGACTTCCGCCAATGTTCTGTTGTTAGTGATTACTTTGAGAAAAGCTCATTAGTTGAGAAGATGCATCATGCTGTCTCAACAAAAAAGACAGAAAAGGCTGCCATACAGAAGTGGTTTTTTTTTTGTTTGTTTGTTTGTTTTTGCAAGAGATTTGAGAGATTGCTTCCAGTGTAGAATTATAAAATTAAGAGTTTACATTACAGATACATTTTGTGTTTGTATATCCACTAATATGACCAGCAACGGAGAGCCATGATAGAAGTAGACAAGTGCCTCCCTGAGACATTGTCCACTCAAATGAAGGTAATATCTCTACCTTAGCACAGTGAAGGTACCATACAATATGATACAATGAAAAATCCTACTGTTGATTGACTTATGAAATTAGTAATTCAAGGTGCCCATACTCCACAATTTGACAATGCACTTGATTTTATATCACCAAACTATAATGACAAACAATACTTGCTCTTCAGGGATTTGACTTTCAGTCAGTGTTTTTTGAAGTCTCATTCTATCTGCTGGTTTTCCATTTTTATTGCTTCTTTAACACTTAAGATTCCTCTACATGAATGTTCAAGCACATTGTATCAGGCTTTGATGATTTTATATCTGTTCTTCTACATCACATATTTTTCCCCTAGGCACAGACAATGTACTTGGTAATTCCTGACTCATGGCTGCCTTCCGCATGAGCCCCATCAAAGCCAGCACCTGTTTTGACTCATTGTTACATTTTTTAGCAGCCAGCATGCTCAGGTCTGTAGCACAACAGTGAGAGCTAAACCACAAAAGAATACTCCAAGGAGCCATCCAGTCAAATGTGACCAGCCTACTAGGAGCAAGAAGCTTAAAGAAAACTGGCTGTGGCTTCCCCAGAAACTATTAATTGCCTGTAGCTCCTCAGTTAGGAGTGTAGACTAACAAAATCCTTCCTACTCTAAGCAAGAATGTTGACCCGCTGGATCTTATTCAGGAAAACACAGCTGTTTTGAATTCATTATGATAATTGCTCTGTCATTCCCAGGAGACAGTGTTTGCTCTGATCCTCCCAGCCTCTAACTCTTAGAATCTTTCTGCCACTTTTTCCACAACAGTAGAGGTGTCCCATTTGGGTCTGAGAACTCCACTGCCACTTCCTCTCTGCACTTGGACCACTTGTGACTTTCTCCATTATCCATAACCCTTCAAAAACTTCTCTGATGAGAGCTGCACTAATTTAGAAGTAGAGCGACGAAATTTTAGATGACAGTTTAGCAGAATAAAAAGTTGTAGGTTTACCGCTGGGGCATGGGAGGTTTCCAACCATGGCTTCCTGGCTAGATTTCCAATACCAGGAATGTGTTTTCTTCTGTGGAGCAGGAATACAAGCGTTTAAATTGAATCACTTACACCGAATTATGCTCATCTCAAAAGCCATGGGTTGCCAAATAAAATTCCTAGTATCAGGTTTGGGATATCTGCATCTATGCTTTTCCAGAGTGTTCCAAAGAATCCCCAAATGACAAATGCTAGTGATACTGCTCTTGATTTCCTGATGTAACTTGATGGTGAGACTCTATTGCTGAAAATACTGCACATATTTGTTAGGTGATATGGAGAAAGAAAGAAAGAAAGAAAGAAAGAAAGAAAGGAAGGAAGGAAGGAAGGAAGGAAGGAAGGAAGGAAGGAAGGAAGGAAGGAAGGAAGGAAAAAGTACAGACCAGGAAAGAACCTCCCTGTTGGCTAGCTCTCGGAGTACAGGAGCGTGCTGTGCAAGCTGCTATGGAAAGAAGTCAACAACAGCATCACTCCAGTTTGTGCCAGTTGAACTGCAATAGTGATCAGTTTGGCATGGTATGCCTATGAGTGCAATAGTAGCAGGAATGTCACAGGATAAGAAACTGCTTCCTGGATGAGTTTAAGGTTCACTCAATACCACATGCCTAGTATTGTAAATCTAGCCAGAAACCCATGGCCAGGAAGCTTACAGGCCCCTATGGTGAGCCTAAAACTATTATTCTGCTAAATGGGAGTAGTATCACACTGCTTTTTAATTCCGAACTGTCTATAGATTAGTAAGGCTTTCATCACAGTTCCTTTCTGCAGTGGGCTATGGTTGATGCAAAAACCTACAGCTGGTCAAAGGGCAGAGATTGAATGGTAGTGGAGTCCTCGGACATAAATGGGACGTCTGTAACACACCCATCCTGAAGGCTCAGGGGCCATTGTGGAGGAAATGGAAGGAAAATTGTAAAAGCCAGGGGTTGAAGAGGACCAGAACAAACCACTGTCTTATGAACATAACAGTGCCATTGTTTTCATGAACTCAAAACAGATGTGTTTTCTTGCATGTGGTAAAGCAAGTCAACATACTAGTTTGTGGGGGGATAAGGGCTGTTTAGCCACCACTCCTAACCAAGAAACTATGGCTTCTCGGAAAGAGAGAGCAAGCTTTTTTGTTTGTTTCTTTGTTTGTGTTTTTGTTTTGTTTTGTTTTTTAAGTGATGTTGTTTCTAGTATTTAATCATATTTCCATGAATGGCCTCGCACCCACAAATACATAGACAGCAGAAATTACAGAGTGGATGCATTATTGGTAAAGGGAAGGGGACTAGGGTATCAAGAGGTAGGGACATACCTGGTTGTAACTGGGGTAACATGTTGAGTAAATATGATCAAAATATATTGTGTGAAATTCTTAAATTTAAAATGATTTTGATATAACTGAATGAATGCTACGAGGATTTCCAACCTTTTTCTGAGAAGATTTATATATATTTCATGAAAATATTTCCCAAATAGTCCGCGAAATACCAATTATATTAAAATTTTTAGCCATCACATATTTCTTTATCACCCATTATGGCATTTTCCAGAATATTGTTATATGATGCTAATTGAAGGCTGCCTTTAATTTTCTTTTTTCCCTTTTTTAAAGATTTATTTATTTATTATGTATACAGTATTCTGTCCACATGTATTCCTGCATGCCAGAAGAGGACACCAAATCTCATTACAGATGGCTGTAAGCCTCCATGTGGGTGCTGGGAATTGAACTCAGGACCTCTGGAAGAGCAGTCAGTGCTCTTAACCTCTGAGCCATCTCTCCAGCCCTAATTTTATTTTTTTTCTAAAAAGGTCATCAGTATAAGTTTGTTAAAAATGGAATAATACAAATACTAACCTTGTATTTACACATCAGTGTTTGCTCAGAAACTTCCTTTCTGTTTTTTCTAAGAGCATAGAAAGTCAGACTTGAGAGGTTAACCCTGTATCTCCATACTCTGGAGACTGAGACCAGTAGATGATCATGACTTTGAGGCTATAGTGACCAGACTAGAGTGACAACCTCACTGAAAGAGGTAGAAAAAAAAATGAAAGAGACAGAGAAATAATAATGAAAAGGGATGATTCTAACTGTTTGAGAAATATAGAATGTCATTTACAAGAAGACTCTACATTTGCAATTAAACATTAAAATATATGATTTCAACATGTTATATCAGGCAGCAAAGTAAATCTCTTTTGCAGATTAGGAATGAGGACGGCAACATAGCATTTTTATTGTTCAACCGGGACCAAAGCTTTAGCAAGGTATTGCTCTATGGTAGTTACAGCACAAAGAAAATAATCATAGTTTAGCGGAAACTATGGGCTCTCAGATACTCAGGGTGTGTATGTGTCTCATGTACAGGATGTTTAAGTAGACACCAGGGGACTGTCTCGAGTAGCAGTTGGGTGTTAGAAGGAAACACTTGGAATTCTCACAG
Source organism: Alexandromys fortis (assembly GCF_014885135.2). Lineage (NCBI taxonomy): Eukaryota > Metazoa > Chordata > Mammalia > Rodentia > Cricetidae > Alexandromys > Alexandromys fortis. The sequence goes on from NW_026067927.1 coordinate 9,471,502, forward strand.
CAGCATGTTGAATAAAAGCCAAATGTAATACTGTACATCTGGCTTGCTTTCTAGAGAGATCTGCAAAATTAATTTCTCTGTAAACTAGACTTGGTTTCTATTGAATCCGTCTACATAAGCATGTTAAGATTGATTTTAGTTAGGTTGTACTCGTGCGAGTTTTGTTAGCCAGTTCCTAGTTTAGAAGAAACAGAGAGACAGCACAGTCCATACTTAATAACAGTTTACTCTTTGTGCCCCTTGGCACTGTCACAAGATGCTCTACTTGCTGTACAGTAGAGTGATTTGGCAGTCCTGCCCTGGAACATCCAAGCTCATTAATAAAACAGCTTCTCATAAGCAATAAATATAAAATGGACATATGAAATTAAGCCAAAAATCACACCTGTTCAAAGTTATAGAAATCGTACAATAGAAGCTATTTCACACATGTGCAGCATGTCTGCAGAGCCATGCTATGGCTTGAACATCTTAGATCAGAAGTGCTGTAGGATATTCGTTTGCCTGACACTTTGAGCCCAACACTAAAGTTTACTTTAAATGAGAGGGCAGAATTAGAGACCAGATGATCAGAATTAGTCATAGAGGTTTTAGAAGACCCGGAAGACATATAGAGAAACACAGGATGCAATGGAGACGGACGTAGAAAACTTTATGGCACTTTTGGAATATGGAAGGAGAAAGAAAGGAGGTCATTGGTAATTTCTCCACTGCTTCTTTGATCAATCAAGTTTTTACCCTGATATCTGATCCGTGAGTTTTAATTAATAATAGAACAACATGAGTAAACACTTCGCAGAGGTTCCTGCAGTGTGGTATCTAGGTTCCTAGTAGCATCAGATCAACAAAAAAACTTGGTAGAATTACAACTTCTGAGGCCCCACCCCAAATATACTGCATAAAAACTTTAGAAATAGGATCCACAATATATATTTTAACAGGTACTTTTGATCATTCTGTTCTTTACTCCATGCTGTGAACAGTGCCATGGATTCAGGTTACCCAAGTTCAGATCTGGTTCTCTGATCCTGTGATCATACATGCCACATTAGTACTGTGATCACAGTTATTGTTATGCTAACTTAGAGTTGAACTAAGCTATGTTTAAAAAACAATTGGGAGTGTATGTAGCAAGCAGATCACAATCAGGTACTATTAGCTGCATCATCATATTTACCCTCACTAACACATGGATTTGAGTTAACAAAATTTTACAAAAGGATGTTTATTAGATACCAAATTTTATGCTTTTATTGCAATTTCATTGCAGTATATCCTCAGAAAAATAATGCAAACTATCACTTCATTGTAGAGACATATTTCTGAGATTCTGGGAGTTTTAATAAATCCCATGTTGTAACAAGTGCAAATATGTTAAACTTAATCCAGAGTTGCTGGAAACTGTGTATATCTGAGTAAAATGCCATAGCACTTTCAATCTCTTAGAAACCAGTGAGTCCTGTGAGGAATCAGATATTTGACACAGTGTAGCTCCTCAAGTCGTTTTTATCTTCTGTCTACTCGGTAAATAAGGAGAACATTTCATGTGACAATGTAAATATGTACAAATTACAACTTCATTTAAAGTAAAATTGATGAATAATTAAAATGTCATATGTCTTTGCCTATTTTATCTTCATGTTATTTTCAGCTTTCATCAGACAATAATTTAAAAATCCAGTATTAAAGAGATTGAAAGGACTTTATACTACTTAAGTCTAAGGACTGGAATATATACTAAAAACATTGGTACACATTTCTTGTTCATGTTTCTTTGTCCTTTTTACCCCAACCATATGGAGTCATTGGAAGGGGCCTCTAACCTCATGAGTATTACAAGATTCCCGGGAAGTCACTTATTTGGTTATATCACATAAGATTCTAGTCTTATCTCACTAGCAGTCATTTTCTGAAATGATCCCCTTTTACTTTTAATGACATTGTATTCATTTTACGTGTGCGAGGTAGGGCTGAAGGTGCCATAAAATGTGAGTGCAGATAAGGGAACAGCTTTCAGAACTTGGTTCTCTCTTTTAATCATGTGGGTTCAGGAATCAAAATAGAATTATCATGCTTGGTGACAGGATCCTTTGCCCACTAAGCCACATCACCAGCCTTAAAAACTCTGTTAATGGTTTTCACAGAGCCAACCTACAATTAATTCTTGGAGGAAATTCCATAAGAAGACATTCACGTTGCAAAGGATTAGATGTGGGTTCTTGTTGGCGTGCAAGGAAGAATGAGGCCATTAGCTTGACAGCTCATGAGAAGCTCATTCTACCTACAACCACATTAGTCTACAAGCAGATGCACTCAGTCAGGTGTTCAGATGAGATTTTTAATCTGGATGAATTCTAGTGACAGACTCTAAGGCAATTGATTCAAGAAAACCAGTCACATATTAATATCTTAAAAATATCTGACATAATTCACATTCCCACACTTTATATATGTTAAATTCCTAAATGTGTTATGCAGCATTAGACAATACAAGGATGAAGTACTTGCAAGTGTAGACTATCGGATAGCTACCCATGTGTTTTTTTTTTTTTAATTAAGTTTCTAAGCCATGATCTCTTTTTCTAGAAATAGTATCTGAATAAGATTGTATAAAGTCCCTACTTATGTGAGCTGCTTTATTTCTGTTAGGGTTCTAGACAAACCCCCAAAGAAGAATAAACTACCACGTATGCAATAACAAGAGTGCTTTATTAATTACTTCCAACGTTTGGGTAGCACTTGGCAGACCATCGAAGGTCACAAACTTGCTTTGAGTGGAGTTAGGGGAATTCCATGGAGAAGGGATTAATATGGGTCTGATTGGTAGAGCAAAGATTAGTCTGGGGGTTGATTAGTGGAAGGTCCTAGTGGTTAGGGACCTTCCACCAGAAGGGTAGGGAAAGCTGTCTTTAGTTATAAGGAGATTGGGAGGGACTTTGGGGTCCTTCTGAGCCAGCAGAAGGGATCCTGGGGTACCTGCTGAGCTATCAGAAGGCTGTAACTTTTTTTGAGGACTATCTGTTTAGTTCTGTCCCATTTTACTGAAACAAAACTAAGGCTTAGATTTCTCTTAGGCTACAAGGAGAACCTGCTTTGTGCCCCGCCCCAACTTTCTCATTTTCCACTCACCTGTATTGTTGCACTCTGAGGGCTATATCCCTGTGCCATATATATTATTCCCCTGACAGAGTGATCAGAGTTATGTCTATTTTCTCCTTCCTTCCTTCCTTCCTTCCTTCCTTCCTTCCTTCCTTCCTTCCTTCCTTCCTTCTTTCCTTCCTTTTCTCACTCTCTCACCCCCCTCTTTCTCTCTTTCTTTCTTTCCATAAAATTAGGATAATTTAATTTTCTCAATAGAAACAGTTTTCTCTTTCCTTTAATTCCATCTGCAATTCATGCGGGGGGGGGGGGACAGTGAGTTTGTTGGGCTCCTTTAAGAGCTTGTTTTAGGTGTTACTGACATGAAAGTGGGTTACTTCGTGCTATAGCAATGGAAACTTTGTAACCAGCCTGATAGTGAATTCCCCAAAATTGAACAGATAGTATCCAGCCTTACTCTTTAGCCTCTACACAGAGCCTGAAATTTGCTTAAGGTAGAATTACACACAAGTGTTTAGAAGGAGATATTGGGAACTTTAGTGAGAATCTAATGATTCTCTCCAGCCCTATCCTTTTAGAGGAATATCAATAGTAAATAAGTCAAGCTGTGATAAACTTTTTGAGCAGACAAAACTCGTCTCATGAACACTGCAGTTGTTCTGCTAAGGGAATGGTACCAAACAATACAGTGTGTCCTTGTGTAGCCTCAGGCAGACCCCAATCTCAGGTCCTCCCACTTTAGACACCCAAAATCATGGATTTCAGGGGTGCACAACTACATCCCCACACCTGCTGAAACTGAACTTTTGTTCGTTGCTATTACATTGCATCCCTTTTCATCTAGCAGCCCCCCACCCACCCTACCACCTTCTTTACCAACAGATGAGGTTCCACATATGCATATACAGAGTATCTAAATCCTGAGTACTGATGTAAAACCTCAGCTCTCATTTTAAGAGGAATAAGAGAGTTTATTCTTGCGTCATTCTGAGTGACCACATTTAAGTCCTTCCAAATTTCATATTCCAACATGGAAGCAGTTTCATAAAATTTTACAATTTTAGAGACCAAAGAAAATCAGAATCCAAGGCAAGTTAAAACTGTATTAGTGACTACCTCAGAGAGACAGAAATAGTGAAAAGACAGGAGGAGATTTTCTATACACCTAAGATGTTATCTAATGACATTCTTTGCTTTTGAATTAATGGAAAACAGTGAAGACAGTGATCTGCACAGTTAATAGATTCCAAAAGATTTCTAATTTGTTCTAAAAATCCCTTTTCTCACAAATTTGTTTAAATAAATACATATGATTATGTTGTGGCAATCGATCAGCCTTTCAATTCAACTGTCAAAGCAGTACTTAGAGTAGCCATTCAAAATATCAACCAAGAAAATATGATTTACCCTGAGATCTGACATAATAAAATTCAGGAAAGGACAAGGTGAAACCTTTATATGCTTAACACTTTAACTTCCTTAACAAAGGAGGAGATGCTTAGTTCTCAGTATTAAGAATGCATTGCAGCAAGAACTTAGAATGCATTGTGCAACAAGTATTAAGAATGTGTGCATGCAGCAATCACTGAGTCACATCGGGATGCTCAACTAAAATGCGAAATTATCAGAAAAGCATTAAACCAAGCATAAAACGCAAGCTGTCTGACATGGGGTCACTTAGGAAACAGGTCAGAACAAGTGAGAAGAAAATGCAAGGATAGCATGAAAAAGTAGGGTCATCACTGTGAAATAGCACAGCCCCTTGGATCTCTCGGTTTTTCTAAGGAGCTAACATATCCCACTTTGGCTAAATTATTGTACAGATGCTATTGGGAAGAAAAACTTCAGAAAAGAATCCATGTCTGAAGAGACTGATTGACTTAGGGTGTTTCAGTACCTTGGTAAGATTGGAATGTTACAGTCTCAGATTTGTTTATTTAAACAAATTTGTGAGAAAAGGGATTTTTAGAACAAATTAAAAAATAGCCCATGACCCTTAAATAACACTTTTTACTTAGAAGTAAAAACCTAAGATGACACAAGTAAGTATAAGGCATACTGTAGTAACCTCCATTTGATTTAGACTACACACACATCTACTTTCCTGATAATTCTCTGGACACTCAAGCTGCTTTACCTGTCCCCATGCTATGAGTAGACATGCCCATCTAAACAATGCACCTAGCAACCTCAGACCCCAGACTGTATCAGGATGAATTTACTCACTTTTAGCAATCTAAATGATTTGTTTCCCTGTCTTAGTGTCCTTTCCTGTTTCTGTGATAAGATACTCTGACCTATGAAACTTAAGGGCTAAAGGGTTTGTCTAGGTCCATAGTTCAAGGTCCCAGTCAATCATTATACAGAAGTCAAGGTGGCAGGAATTTGAATGTCCTGTCACGCGATGACTATAGTCAAGAGCAGAGAACAATCAATTATTCTGTGACTGCTTCTGATCAGCTCACTGTCTTCATGTGTGCAACTCCGGTCCTGCGCACAATTAAGACGCATCTTCTCGCATTCACAGTAAAGTGAACTTATACTCTCAAGTGAACTGTTAAGGAAAACACTTATCTTTTTTTTTTAACCACACTATGCCTGGGCATAATTAGACAGACATATTGTTAAAAACAAGATACCTTATAGGAAGGGAAATGTTCAGTACAGAAAAGACTTAATGTTTCACTCCAATAGAGAAACACCCAAACTCAAAGTGCTCCTTCTCCTGAACCTCATCAACAAACACCTGAAACAATAATTGTGATCCTTGAGTATCATGTTGTTCTTTTCTTTTGATTTGCTTTAACTAAAATTTTTAAAATCTTAGTGAGTTCTTGTTTCTATTGATTTAATAAGAGCCCTAGAACCCAGAAATACCTGACCATGACCGGTAGCAAACCACTTCTAATGTAGTCTTACCTCCTATCCCACATCTCCAGAAACTCACACCTTTATAGCTCAGGTTTATAGTTCTTGTGTCGATTGCGTTTGGGTGGGTTACTCAGTCTAGGGGTTTGTAACTCACCCTGCAATCAGTTATTCCAGGGTCACGGAGGGGCGCTACCTGGAAGGGAATGGGCTAGGACAGAAGAATGAGGCTAAGCAGATTTGTCAAAGCTTCCCTTATTAGGATCATGGTTGCTGCTTATATAGGCCAAGAAGAGTAGGGAAACTGGACTCTTGCCATGTGTTCTAGGTCACGTAGGCCAGGTTACGTTCGGACAGGTAGGCCAAGAAGTCACGAGTTGCCACACCTGGTTCCCTGGATAGCTGGAATGTGAGGTGGTTCTCCTAACAGATTAGCAGTTAATTGGGTGTGAGGCAGGTTCTCAATAGAACATAATTATGGGTGTGGGGTTCTCTGCAGGCTCCCCAAGGTGATGGTTCCTGTAATGATTTTTAGGGGGGAAGTGGCTCGTGACATTCTTGTTTACTAATTTCTCTTTGCCATCTCTCCTAAGAAAATTTTCATATTATCTGGAATCTTATTGTACAATAAAAATAAGTCTTGTTATCTCAAATTCCTCAAAGACCACCTGTTCCTTTTCTTCAGCTATTTTAGATTTAAGTTTTAGATCTGAAAGTTCCATAGGTAGACTACTATATCAAAATATCCATGTAACAACACCAGTATGAGAATTTTCATACTGAATAAAAATAATTTCATATAAGAAACAAAACATACACAGTTTTAGAGGTAACAATAAAACAAAATCATGGCATGAAAAAAAATTGTGTGTTGTAGAATATTTGGAAAGTTAAAGTAGTGTGTATGAAGTATAAAGGACAGTCAGTTTATACACTTATGTTTCTGAAACCCATAGGAAAGTTTAGATCGTTATTCTAAACACATCATACTGTTCCACTTCCTTCCAAGGCTTGTTTGCATCACTCCCTTGTATGCAGCACAGGGTCCAGCACCATGTTTCAGTTGACTCAATTTTTGTAAAATTCTCAGTCACATCTTACAAAGTATCCTGTCACCCTTCCTCTGCTGAAGAGTAGTTATCTATGTTCTCCCAGATAGTATTGCAATCATTATGCCCATGGTAACCCCTTCTCTGAGACACTCAAGTTGATTTAATTTTTGTTCTCGGCTAACTCACTACCTGGCACAAGCATTTTCTGTAACTGTTATAGATCTTTTATTTTAATTCAATACACTCACAGGATAACCTATTTGAGACTGCCTCTCTCTTTGACCTTTGCCTCTCTCACTGTCTTGTTTATGGTCTCTTCTTGTCCCTCCCCACATTCTATCTTCACTTTTGGTTTGTAGATTCAGTGCACTCAATATATAAATGAGAAATAAATGAGCCATTTGTGACAGAAGCCATATACTTCTGTACCTGACAACAAGACAGCAAAAGAGACATGAAAGTTACATCAGTAGCCCAAGGACACACTGGTATGCTTCTTTAATTTACTGGAAGGGGAAAAAAACAAATAAATATCCTGCAGTGTCTTTCAAACAAATTAAGCACATAGAAATCATTTTCATTTTCATATCTAGACTGGAAATCTACAGTGCCATTGCTCCGAAATGAAAATGACCTTTATCTATCACATACATGTCTTAACACCAGTGTGCTGATGATTCTAACAGTTATGACAGCCCTTGAAAACAGGCTTCACCACAGTTTCAGCTCACCTGATGTAGATCCCCTCCCCCATCTTTTGAAGTGAGTGATCCACATAGAACTTGGCTTGGCTTGCATCACTGGCCAGGTGTATTCATTTTATTTAGGATAACAAAAAGGCAAAGGAAAGAGAGTTTGGTCAGATGGAATCTTTGTTCACTGTACTCTCCCACTTCCTCTGCCCTTCGCCTTTACTTTGTTGAACTATGACTGTGCCATCTCTTCCTTGCGGAAGAGAGGAGAATAAAAGCTTTCACTTGTGTGGATGAATAGCGTGTGCTTACTGAAGTCACTCCAGCAGTGCACAATAAAACTGGCTGTGAGATCAAGATCAATGTACGCAAACGGGTCCTCGATGCTGCCTTCAGAACTATTGAGATTTTGTTTGTTTGTTTCTTTGTTTGTTAAAAGAAAGAAAAGATGGCATAAAAAATAAAGACAAGCAGAAGATACAGAGGTTTATGTTACTGAATAATAACCAAGAGGTATTTGTGAACAAATCTTCCTCAAAGTGATTGGAGAGAGAATATATAGTTGCAGGAGAGTAGAAATGGCAAAGTCATACAGAACTAATTATTAGAATCCCAGGTCTCAGAGATTATGATGGGGTTTTATTTTTAATGTCAGCAGAGAGTAAAAAAAAAAAAGAGCCCATAATGAAGAAGGGTATAAAGGCATAAATGGGAAATTCTGGAAGGAGAAAAGGGAGAGGAGAAACTTTTGATTAAATACAATATCAAAAGTAACCAAAAAAAAAAGAACTTGCTTCATTACCACCCTTTATTACTACACAATCATATTTTATTTTCAAAATATTCTAGGCCTTTGTTTTTCAGTCAAGACTACTGAAGTCAAACTCTCTTTTCATATATATGACCATATTTTGCTCTACATGGCATGTCTTAATACATTGGGTTTCATAAAAGTTATTAATTAAAATTCAAAATGATTCATTAAATTTGGTCTACTTTAGATGATATAAAAGTCTATGGTTTTGACATGGGCATATTAAAACAATGTATTCCAATTTTCCATGGATAATTTTTTAGAAGTCATATTCTTACATAATACTTTTTCAGTCTTATCATAAAAGATAAGAGTTTTGATTCAGTAGAACTGATATATTTCCCAATTTTTAACATGATAAAATTTTGGTCCACCGTGACTCAATATTAAGATTCCAGTATGCTAGAATTCTGTGAAAACATTTCATATACCTTGAAGCAAATCATTTTTCTGTCTAAGGTAATTTTTGAGTAGTAGATAAAACATAAAAATGACATAGGTCAAAATAAGGAATGCTTCATGAGTGACAACAAAATGATGTTAAATTAGGATTTCATAGCATTATTAATTTTATAAATGGGAAAGTAAGTGCTTATGTCTTAATATAGCCATAAAATTATATTTTGATATCTCTCTTGCTGCTGTAGAATGAATGATGGAGTTTCTTTTGGGGGTAATAGTAACTCTCATCAATTATTATAAGAGCAGTGTAAGTATTTTAAAAATGTATAGATTTTTGGAGTAAGCATGCTGGAAGCTTATATTGATCTAAAATTAATGAAGAAATTAACATATCTCCCTGGTCAATAATACATTAATCAGCATCTATTATAAACAAAGGCTTCTGTTTCTCCCATTCCCATAGTCATTTAATCCCAAAGAAACACACAGAGGTTTATAACAATAATAAACTGTTGGACAATTATCTCAGATTTAGTATTAATTTAGCCCTTACAACTTAAATTAACCCATAATTCTTGTCTATGCTAGCCACATGTTGTGATACCTTTTATTAATGAGGCATTCTCGTCATGCTTCTTTTGTGTCTGAGCGGCGACTGCAGACTGAGACTTTCCTCTTCCCAGAATTCTCCTAGTCTGGTTTGCCTGCCTATATTTCCTGCATAGCTACTGTCCAATTGGCATTTTTTATTAAGCCAATATGAATGACGAATCTTTATAGGGAACAAGAGCATTACCCACAGCACTTCCCCATTTTTCTTTTGAAAACAAGACCATGAATCTAATCTGCTTTGTTTAGCTTTTCTTCTGACCATTATCCTTGACAACTTGTAACAAACACACTAAAAAAAGATAAACATCCATTTTGGGGGGAATGTTATTGTACTTTTCAGGCTACTTCCTGCTGATTGGGGACACTGATAATTTTATGGGGAACCCGAAGGAAATTTATGATTATGGTCAAGTCCTGACTGGAATATTCTTTGAAACTGGATTATCTCAGCCAGCAGTCCTGATACTGTTCTGGATATAGAATTCAGAATGTTCTGGATTATAGAAACTGCAACAGAGGTTGTGGAGGAAATGTCTTTTAAATTAATTGTAGTATCCTATACTAACTAAAAGGAAGTAAGTTTGTGAAAGCAAAAGGAAATCTCAAGGACATTAAAAACTGTAAAATTTGGAGCAAACATATAGCTGAACAGAGAAGTTAGAAAAATTTAAGAATGGCAGACAATAAATCTGCTGAGGCATGTTAAAAAGGATAGAATGATGGTACTGACTTTTTCTAAGAAGCCATGAACAAGAAAGGTGATTGAAATGAGAGTATTTAGACAGTTGTTCTATTTAACATATGTTAGTTAATGGTAATGAAATATTAATTTTGAAATTATCCACAGTCAAGCACTGGACTGAGCTTCTGGAGTTTAGTTGAAGAAAGGGAGGAGGAATTATATGAGCAAGGGGGTGTCACGATCATGACTGAGCATATAATCCCTCCTCCCTTTCTTCAACTAAACTCCAGAAGCTCAGAATTGGGAGCATGGGGGCAGGGAGTAGAAAGAAGAGGAGAAGGGGGACAGTTGAGGAGAACTTGAGGAAATGGGGTAGTTGAGATGGAGGAAGGACAGATATGAGAGCAAGGAAAGAGAGGGAGCCATTATGGGGTTAGCAAGAAACCTGGCTCTAGAAAAATTCCCAGGAATCCATAAGGATGACCCAGCTAAGACCCTAAGCAATAGAGGAGAGGGTGCCTAAGCTGGCTTTGCTCTGTAGTCAGACAGATGATTATCTTGAATATCACTATAGAACCTTCGTCCAACAAAGACAGAGACCCACTTCAGAGCACTGAGCTGAGCTCCCAAGGTCCAGTTGAAGGTGGAAGGAGTGAGAGTATGAGCAAAGAGGTCAAGACCATGAGGGGTTCACCCACTGGGACAGTTTACCTGAGCTTATGGTAGCTCACTAACTCTAGCTGAAATGGGAAGGAAAAAGCGTAGGATCAAACTAGTCCCTCTGAATGTGGTTGACAGTTGGGGCAGACTGAGGGGCCAGTGACAGTGGCACTGGGATTTGTCTCTTTTTAAATATTTATTTATTTATTTATTTATTTATTTATTTATTTATTTATTATGTATACAATATTCTGTCTGTGTGTATGCCTTCTGGCCAGAAGAGGGCACTAGACCCCATTACAGATGGTTGTGAGCCACCATGTGGTTGCTGGGAATTGAACTCAGGACCTTTGGAAGAGCAGGCAATGCTCTTAACCTCTGAGCCATCTCTCCAGCCCTGGGATTTGTCTCTACTGCATGTACTGACTTTATGGAATCCTATTCTCTTTGGATGTATACCTTGCTCAGCCTAGATGTAGTAGGAAGAGCCTTGGACTTTCCATAGTGCAGGGTGCCTTGCCTCTCTTAGGATTGGAGGGGGTGGAGTGGGAGGGTATGTGGAGGAAGTGGGAAGAAAGGGGGGAGTGGGAATCTGGATTGGTATTTTTTTTAAAGTAATAAAATAAAATAATAAAAAGATCATGATTGGGAAACCCACAGAGAAACCTGACCTGAGTTAGTGGAAGCACATGGACCCTGGACTAACATCTAGGTAACCTGCATGGGACGGAACTAGGCCCTCTGAATGTGGGTTACTGTTAGGTAGCTTGATGTGTTGGGGGGACCCCTGGCACTGGGACCAGGACTTATCCTGGGTATATGAACTGGCTTTTTGGAGCCCATTCCCTATGATGTGATACCTTGCTCAGCCTTGATGCAGGCAGGAGAGAGACTTGGTCCTGACTCCACTTGGTGTGCCAGAATTTGTTGACTCCCCAAGGAAGGCCTTACTGACTCAGAGGAGTGGAAGGGTGGTGGGATGAGGGGACGGGAGTAGGTGGGAAGAGAGAAGGGAGGAGGAAATAGGGTTGGTATATAAAATGAAAAAAATTAAGAAAAGAAAATAGTCACTGAATAACTCTTATATCATAAGCAGAAATTTCAGATACAGGTGCTAGAATCTTCCCCTTCCTAATGCTCAATTTTGTGTTTCTGTAACGAGGTCAGGATGAAACTTCTATTGCTTTACTCCCAGGTAGTGGTAATCTCCAGGTTTTACTGATTCTTTTAAATATCTAGAAACTGCCCCAAATTAAAAGATCTCTACTTAAACAATTAAACCTTAAGTTTAATTCAATGGATCTCAGAATAAACATGAATTTCTAAAGTAATTTTCAATGCTGAAAAACATATTGACCTCACTTTGAAGACACAAAGATAGTTTCGCAAACACCATCATTTCATTCTATGAAAAGTAGAATTTAGGGTAATTGGAAATGCTTTGCTCGGGTATTTTATCACACTCATTTAAGTGGGCTGGCTTTCGGGTACGAATAACTCTGATCTTGCACTCTCCATGGTCCATAAAACTTCTGAGCAAAGAATAAGGGAAATGGTCATTCATCAAGCTACCTAGGGGAAGGGGAGGAGATTTCCAAATTACTTCTCCAGTCCACATTAATGCTGACAGTTCAAACCATGAACTTTTTAACTATGTTGCTATTCTTGCATTTAAAGGTCATTTTAAGTAATGACCTCAACTATGAAAAATAAATCTTCGCCCATGGACTTTATACAGTTAGAGCAAAGAAAAATTATTTCAAATGACTCTGGCTAAAATAAGTGCATACTTTCTTTGTAACAGATACACTCATCTGTTTTTCTACATTATTTTTATTAAGGTTGGTGGTCCCTAGATTTCTCAAATTGCCTTATGTGAAGAATATCTTAAGAGGAATATACAATCAAATGGATGGATCTCTTACAAATTTTCTTTTTAAGAAACATTAATGGTACTATCATAAGGTTTTATGACAATGATTTTAAGAGATTTTTATTGATAAGCTGCATGTAAAGGAGTGATGTCAGCAAGACATTTCATATGTGAAAAAGGTCATCTTCATATTTTATGACTACTACTCAATGACAGGAATAAAAGTTATGATAATAACAGCATATTAGTTAGTAAAATGATACATTGCTATTCTAAACTGTGTCAATCTGATTGTACCATAATATGACCATTCTTATATAAGTCAGTTAGACTTTCTACAACTTTTACAAAGCTGATTTATTTTAAAATAACTGTAATCATAGTAATGAATCAAAATATAATAATAGATATATAAATAAGTAATAAATAATCTTTATATAAAACTCACCAAATTTATTTGTTAATGGCTAAGGCTTAGAAACTATATGAAGGGCTGACGCAATGGCTCAAGGGATAAAGACAACTGCTGCCATATTTAGGATGTGAACACAATTCCCCAGTATTCACATAGTGGAGACAGATAGTCAACTTCAGAAAGAAGCCTTCTGACCTCTACACATGCCACCTTGGCATGTGCTACCCTTTCCTAAACAAAAACTAAAGAAACCTCCTGAATTATCAGATGATTAATTCATAAGATTCCAGGGCAATAAACAGCATGACTGAGAAACAATGCTGGAATTCCCTTGTGGAAAGGCATATGTGTTTATGCTACTAAATTTAAATCCTTATTTCAGATAAAAAGAGACAAAATGGCTGACTGAATCAATTTCACTAATATTATATGAAAGACTGTGCTCTGAAGCCAGAATTCAAGAAAGAATGTGCAGCCGGGCTATGGTGGCGCATGCCTTTAATCCCAGCACTCGGGAGGCAGAGGCAGGCGGATCTCTGTGAGTTCGAGACCAGCCTGGTCTACAGCGCTAGTTCCAGGACAGGCTCCAAAGCCACAGAGAAACCCTGTCTCGAAAAAACAAACAAACAAACAAAAAAAAAACAAAACAAAAAAAAAGAAAGAAAGAAAGAATGTGCAATTTCCAGACTTTGTTCTCTAAAATATGGGAGTTTGCCTTCTAAAACTGTTTTTCCTCACACTCTCCCTTATATCCTTTGATAAATAGGCCAATCAGAGTCAACATATCAACTTACTAACTGATACAGAGAAACCTGTTTTGGTGAAATGCCCACAGTCATTTATTTTTTCATCTTTGACCAAAACAAATATTACCCTTTTCTGAATGTTGATTCCTTCTACTCATCGTGGCAAAGTCTATCCACACATTTACCTAAGAGGCAGACAAATGGGATGCAAGTCAGTGCTTTCTAAAAGGGCTGACCTTATGGTTAAACCTGGATCATATATTTAAATATGTCTGTGCTTTTTTACTGAATACAGGTTGTCAATCATGCAGATTTCTTTATTCCCAATTCCCAGCAATAAATAATAACACTTGACAACTCAATGGTTATTTAACTCAGAGCCCACTAAGGAAACATTCATATAATTTCATATGAAATCATTTTGTATATTGGGTGAAATTTATATGTGCAATTTAGTAAAGAGAGAGAAGCAGTTTAATTTGTGGATAGTATTTTCTACTTTAATAAATCATGTCAGAGTCCCATTTCCTGTTCTAGGCTCTCTAAATTTGGGGTCTTAATTACTCTTTCCTGTTAGTGTGTTTTAGCCTTTTAAAACTCACAGTGAACATTGTAACATGATACCTGCTGCAATGTACTAACCATGAAACTGGCATGAAAATTGAATGTAATAAAATCATTTCAAACTAAAAAAATCTTAAGGTCAAGATTATGATTTTCAGCAAAATATAACTTTATAGAGCCAAAGTTTCAACAGATTGGACACAACAAAATAATCACGTATCTACTTTTTCTCTCTGCTAGTCTCTTTGCCTACAATGGCTCTGATGACAGAAACAGCAGCAAACTCCTATTAAAAGGACTGGACCCTCATTTGTCATCACTGATGTTGATTTTTAAGTGTCAGTTGGTTGTGGACTATTTGCTTACACTGTGTGAAACTGTGTCACTGTGGTTGATTTAATAAAGAACAGAATGGCCAATTGCTAGGCAGGAAAGAACAGAAGAGATTTTATGGGAAAGAGAGGAACTAGGGATAAATGTAGGTGGAGAGAGAAGCCAGGGAGACATTAAATAAGTCAGACATATGGAGCAGAGAAGAGGTAACTGAGGCACATAACAGAATGGAGATTAATAGAAACAGGTTGATTTAAGTTTTAAGAGCTAGTTGGGAATCCACCTATGTAAAGGGCCAAACTTTCAGAGTTAATAAAAAAAAGTCTCCTTGCCATTATTTTGGGGTTGGGATCCAAAAATTCCATCTCCGTCAGTTGGTAATTCTGAATGTGACTCATTAGCAGTCACCTTGGACACCTAATATCATCTTTCTCAGTTTTTTGTTCATCTTCTATAATGGAATTAATAACACTTGCCACATGAAAGTGTCTGAGGATTCTTTTGTCAAATCTAAGAAATAGTACGGAGTAACACATGCGAAACAGTCGATAAATGATAGCTTATTATGCAAACAAGCTGACAGTATTCCTGCTACTAAATGTAAGTATGTAATTATATATCTTATATAATTTGTAGTATCTTACATAATTATGAAGTCCTTTTGACAAAATTTTCTTTTGTAACTAATTAAATGAAAATCAGAGTAGCAGGGTGTGCAAGTGGACTAGTGCTCAACTCTTTGAGATGATATTTTGGGGGGCTGAGCTTCTGATGCTCTCCTGACTGCATAGGCTACTTGTTCTCCTTAGCTTCAAGTCCACAGGGTGCAGAATGCACCACCTAGTCTAGGTATTAAAGCTCCTCAGAATCCTTTCTCTGTGGACACATGTGATCTTGTGACATGTAACCTGAAATCAATGCAATGAAGGAACACATTTTTATGTTGCTTGTCTATAGACTTCATGCTCTTGTTGTCAATGTTTTGCAAAGGAGCTCTGAAACCATGCTAGAGATGTTTCTGCATGGGTTCTCTCAATGGCTAGACCCTGTAGTCCTCATTTTTCTTTGCATACTACTGCAGAATCAGTGCTTACTTTCATAGTTATACAGTATGCTGCTTTCTGTGGATGGAAAAAAAAACATGATTTCAATTGTTGGCTTTGTAAGCTATAATCATGTAATTGGAAACAGCTGCACACAAGAAATTTAAATCCAAAGTAGTTTAATTAAAACATATCTTCATTGAGAATAACCACTCATAATGTTAATAGTAGTATGTGCTTCTAAAATCAAAATTGTCTGAGCTCTGGCCATTTCCAGATTATATTACTTTCTTGAAAATACTTGAAAGAGGAAGTGTGACCTCTCTTGATCCTCTTACTCTCTCTCCAACCTATGCTGCAATTATATTCCTCTGCAAAAATGCAGATCAATAAAATTTTAAAACCCATAGGTTTTACAGTGGATATGATTGGATGTATGTCCATCACTTCTTCAAAATTCAGGAACTTACTCTCCCAGTTCCTAGTATCCTGACTAAAATTTCAGTCAGCTGAAGAGTTGACTGAAATAAAGTCAATAACTATGTTACAGTTATTGAATCTCCTGGTGGCAGTCCCTTGCTGAAGACATATCATAGGTAAGAGCCAGGAGCATAAGAGGACTTTCCAGAATTTTTTTTTTCCATGGGAGCCAAACTGGAAGAACACTGTCAGTTGAAAGAATGACCTTGACCTTATTCTTGTCAACTATTTCATAGATACAATTTTAATTTTCTCAGTTTAAATTCTTTTATCCTTTTATGGATACACAATCCAAAAGACGTTGCCTAGAACTAAATCCAACATTTGTTTCTTTGGGAAACATGAATGAAGGGCTTAGATTTTTATTTTGTTTGCTTACTCTTGTCTTGACTTTAACCTGCTATCCATTTCTTTGGATCTCTGTCTGGTCAGCACCCATTTCCCTTATACTATTCATCCCATGGTTCAACTTCACTATCCTTAATTTTTTTCATTTGAATTGTATTTTTGTTTAAAATAAAAGTCTTAATTATTAAAATCCCAACCTATTATTAAATGTCAAGCATGGACATTGTGTTTTTTCAACTGTATATACATTTGCAATTAAAACACATTTATATACACACATCTATAGGTATAGAGTAAGCATGCATGTACATATATATACATATACACAGTACTCTGCAAAATAGAAAAATACTTGAACATCATGCATAGTAATTCTTATGAGGAAGTATATTACATATTAGAAAATCAGATAGAAAACAATGCAATGACAACAGCAGTCACCATTTTATTAAATACCTGCTGTTTTCTATGCTATGAAATAGCTTTTTCATATGCTCACATTAATTTATTCAGTATGTCTAAGATTTATGTGTTATTATTTTCTCTCTTTTCCTTTTAAAAAGTACTGAGAGATTCTTAGTTGCAACGTTGCATCATAACAGATGAGTTACTTATAACTTATATAAGAACATTATAACTTAAAAAATATGAGATAATTTTAGATGTGGTAGAGCAATTCTTTTGTAAAACATTTTTTTTCGATATGTTGTTGAACTATTTTTAATTCTATAAAGAAGCACAATTAGCACACAATTTTTGCAGAAAGTTGACAATATTGAAAACATATGCTTCAGAATGAACTTGTTAAGTGAGCCTTCATACGTTTAATCTTTCACAATTTATATATCCTAATGGGTGTCAACATATATGCACCATAAATTTGGTCATTATTTAATATTGGAGTTCAATTTTTAATTTTTTTATTGTTTTTATTGAGCTTTACATTTTTCTCTGCTCCCCTCCTTTATGCTCTCCTCCCCTTTTACCCTTTTATGGTCCCCATGCTCCCAGTTTACTCATTGGATTTTGTCTTTTTCTACTTCCCATGTATGTTAGATCCATGCATGTCTCTCTTAGGGTCATCATTGTTGTCTAGGTTCTCTGGGATTGTGAATTGTAGGCTGATTTTACTTTGTTTTATGTCTAAAAGCCACTTATGAATGAGTACGTATAATATTTGTTTTTCAGGGTCTGGGTTACCTCATTCAATATGATGCTTACTAGATTCATCCATTTGCCCACAAATTTCAAGATGTTCTGTAGTACTCCATTGTGTAAATGCACTACATTGTCTTTATCCATTCCTTGGTCAAGGGACATTTAGGTTGTTTCCAGGTTCTGGCTATGACAAATAGTGTTGCTATAACATAATTAAACAGACGTCCTTGTGGTACTATTGAGCATCCTTTGGGTATGTACCCAAAAGTAGTATTGCTGAGTCTTGAGGTAGGTTGTTTTCTAATTTTCTGAAAACTTGCTGTACTGATAACCCAAAGGGCTGTTCAAGTTTGCACTCCCACCAGCAATGAAGGAGTGTTCATTTTACCCCACAACCTCTCCAGCATAAGTTGTCATCAGAGTTTTTGGTCTTGGACAGTCTCACAGGTGTAAGATGGAATCTCAGAGTTGTTTTCATTTGCATGTCTCTGATAGCTCAGGATTTTGTGCATTTCTGTGAGTATCTGTCAGTCATTTTAGATTCCTCTGTTGAGAGTTCTTTGCTTAGGTCTGTACCCCATTTATTTTATTGGATTGTTTGTTCTTTTGATGACCCGTTTCTTGAGTTATTTGTATATTTTGGAGATGATGTGGGGTTAATAAAGATCTTTTTCCACTCTGTAGGCTTCTGTTTTTTCTTGTTGACTGCGTCTTTTGTTTTACAGAAGCTTTTCAGTTTAAGGAGGTCCCATTTATTAATTGTTTCTCTCAGTGTTTATGTTACTGGGGTTGTATTTAGTAAGTGTTCTTCTGTGCCGCTGCATTCAAGTGTTGTTCCCATTTTCTCTTCTTTGAGGTTCAGTGTGGTTGGTTCTGTTTTGAGTTTGGATTTAAATTTTGTGCATAGTTATAGATATGGATCTATTTTTATTCTTCTACATGTTGATATCCAGTTATGACAGCACCATTTTTTGAAAATGCTTTCTTTTTTTCATTTTATAGTTTTTGCTTCTTTGTCAAAAATCAGGTATTTGTAGGTGTGTGGATTGCCATCTGAGTCTTTGATTTGGTTCCATTGTGGTCCCCTTGTATGCTTTTATGATAGTACCAAACTGTTTATATTACTGTAGCTCTGTAGTAGGGTTTGAAGTCAGAGATTGTGATGCCTCCAGTAGTTCCTTTATTGTACAGGATTGTTTTGGCTAGCCTGGGTTTTTTGCTTTTCCATATGAAGTTGAGTATTGTTCTTTCAAGTTCTGTGAAGAAATTTTCTGGGATTTTCATGGGCATTGCACTGCCTCTGTAGTTTGCTTTTGATAAAATTGCCATTTTTACTATGTTAATTCTATATACACAAGAGCATGAGAGATCTTTCCATTTTCTGTTGTCTTCTTCAATTTCTTTCTTCAAAGATTTAAAGTTCTTTTCATACAGGTCTTCCACTTGTTTGGTTAGATTTAGTAGGACATATTGTATGCTATTTGTGGCTATTGTAAAGGGTGATGTTGCTCTGACTTCTTTCTCAGACTATTTATCATCTGTATAAAGGATGACTACTGATTTTTATTTTTAGTTAATCTTGTATCCTGCTACATTACTGAAGGCATTTATGAGTTATAGAAGTTCTTTGGTAGAATTTTTGGGATTGCTTATATAAACTATCATGTCATTAGAAAATAGTGAGAGTTTGACTTCTTTTCTGATATGTATCCCCTTTACCTCCTTTTGTTGTCTTATTGCTCTACCTAGAACCTCAAGAATTATATTGAATACATATAGAGAGAATGAACAACTTTGTCTTGTTCCTGATTTCATTGGAACCGCCAAGAGTGTCTTTCCATTTTGTTTGATGTTGGTTGTTACATTGCTGTATATTGTCTTTTTTATGTTTTGATATGTTCTTTTGCTCTCTCCAACACCTTTATCATGAAAGGATGTTGTGTTTTGTCAAAGGCTTTTCAGCATCCAATGGGATAATCATGTGTTTTTGGTTTTCCTCTGTTTGTTTTTATGGTGGATTACCTTGACATATTTTTGTATGTTCATCAATTCCAGCATCTCTGGGATAAAGCCAACTTGATCATGGCATATGTTTTTTTTCTTTGTGTGTGTGGTGTATTCATGGGTTCAGTTTTCAGATATTTTATTGAGTATTTTTGCATCAATGTTTATGAGGTAGATTGATTTGTAATTCTCTTCCTTAGTAATTTCTTTCTGTGGTTTGCATATCAAGGTAATTTTAGCCTAATAAAAAGAATTTGGCAATATTTCTTTTGTTTCTATTGTGTGGAACAACTCGAAGAATATCGTTATTAGTCTTTTTTGTAAATCTTGTAGAAATTTGCACTGAAACCATCTGGTCCTGGGCTTTTTTGGGTTCGGAGACTTTTGATGACTGTTTCTATTTCTTTAGCAGTTATAAGCCTAGTCAATTTACTAATCTGGTCTTGATTTAATTTTAGTAAATGATATTTATCTAGAAAATTGTCCATTTCCCTTAAGTTTTCCAATTTTGTGGAGTACAGGTGTTCAAAATATGACCAAATGATTGTCTGGATTTTCTCCATGTTTGTTGCTATGTCCCATTTTTCATTCATGATTTTTGTTAATTTGGGTATTCTCTCTCTGCCTTTTGGTTAGTTTGGATAAAGGTTTGTCTATTTTGTTGATTTTCTGGAAGAACCAACTCTTTGAATCATTGATCCTTTGCATTAATTTTGTTACTCTTTTGTTGATTTCAACTCTCAATTTGATTATTTTCAGTCCTCTAGTCTTCCTTGGTTAGTTTGCTTCTTTTTGTTCTAGCATATTCAACTGTTTTATTAACTCACTAGTTTGGGATTTTTCCAGCTTTTATATAGGCATTTAGTGCTATGAACTTTTCTCTTATTATTGCTTTCATTTTGTCCCATAAATTTGAATTTCTTGTATGGTCATTTTCATTGAATTTTAGGAGGTCTTTACTTACTTCCTTTATTTCTTCCTTGACTCATTGATAATTTAGGTGAGCATTGTTTAATTTACATGTGTTTGTGGGCTTTCTGCAATTAGTGTTACTGTTGAATTTTAATTTTAAGCCTAGGTGATCCAATAAGATATAGGGGGTTATTCCATTTTTTTGTATCTGTTTTTGCCTTGTTACCTCGCATGTGAAAACCTATTAAGGAGCAAGGACGAAGACAGGATTGAGCAAAAAAGCTTGATTAACTAATTAAGAAAAATGATGTTGTACGCCCAGTCTAATAAAAGCAGTGTGGCACTGTAACAACAGTAAAATCAGAAAAAAAAATAATAATTTACAAATAAACAAAAATCATTTATTCATAAAATTTTTCTAAAGGCATACTTTCCTCAGAGACTGTGAATTTTCTTATCACTGGTCCCCAAGATGATCTTACTAATAGTGGACTTAATTATAGTAGTGTGTACAATATAGCATCCTATTTTGAAATTAATTTTTATAACTAGGGGATATGGATATCAATAAACATGAGACAAATAACATAAGCAAAACTTCACACTTTAAATAGTAAATAACTTCAAATTATGAATAATATTATGAGTTAAAGTTTGTTAAATGCAAAAATAAAAAAAAATGCATTAGAAAATGTTCCAACACCAAATGTTTATGAAGTCAATAGAAATGAAAGTCATGGGCAAATTATGGGAAAAGAAATCTGATATAGTTCCATTTGTTTATAAGTAAATTCACATAATCTTTCAATTTTCTATATATGCACATATATATGAATATAGGGGAGAGTAAGAAAGAGAGACAGAGAGAAGGAGAAACTAAGTTTTACAGGAAGAGATAAAGTTTTAGAATCTCATCCATAAGCGACTACTATTATATAAAGTGTAAAACATATGAGGATCAGTTTATAAAGATACAGAGAAAATATAAAATTTATTCTGGTGATCATATTAATAAACTCTAAATTTTAATATTTTGTCATTATCATTGTTTAATTTCCAATATTTTTGTATGAACAGTGTGTCACCATGAGGAAGCCTCATCTATGATATTACAAGGTTATGCTTATATGTTTGGGTTGCTTAAAAGTATTCTCATAAGAATTTAGCACTCCTCCAAATACAGTATTTTGTCTTGGAGAGTGATGACCAAGAAGTCCCAGAACTATTCTCAATTTAATTTGCAATTTTGTCATCCTTAACATAGCTTTAAGTGGGATGATTTGTGTTCTCAATTAACTATGTCTAAAATATTCTTCTCTCACCAAAATTATTCCTGGAATATTTTATTTTAGTTTAATATACTTTTTAATAGGATTCAAATCATAGATTTCTAAATGTGTAATTTTTTTAGGAAATAAATTAACATCATTAAAATAGAATGTGTGTACACTTTAATTGTATTACCTAATTTCTACAAAATATATTTGAAGGAAAATTATGTTTAAGTTATTTTTTTTGCTTTTGTGCCGGTTTTCTCTTTTTGTTTGCCAAAAGCATTTTCAGACAAAATAGGCTTTGTTTCAAAATAATTTTATGGAGTGTGTGCATGTACATGTGTGTGTGCATGTATGCATGTATGTGTGTTTATTTACATCACTCATTAATCCTAATACAATATTAAGAACAATCTTTCTCCTGTCTTTCCTTGAGTTCATTAAAACTCTTGCTAGATCTGTGTCCTTGGGTAAATATCTTTATCTATGCATCTGAGCTTCTATTTTTTTTTTAATTTGAAGTGAGACTGCTTCTCTATACTTTTTATTTATTATATGGAAGGACTTTAAATTTGTACAAGGGGTAGATCTCACTCCAACATACACAGTGTCAATATTGGATTAAATTATAAACATCACTAATTTTTTCTCAGTCTTGATAGATAACCCCCAAAGACTCTAAGTTTAACAATTTTTTCCTTCATCCTATGGGTGCTGGGGATACAGGTATGTCTACGATGCCTGGAAAATTTTATAGCCTGTTAAATAATTGAGATTTAAGCAACTGCATTTAACACATTCACCTAATGGGATACTCTTTTATTCCAGCTTCTTAGCAAGAGAGTTTCTTATAAACATCAGAACCCATAAATACACAAGATGAAAATTTTCTAATCAAATGATAGGGCAACTTGAAACTTATGCCATCACTCAGAAGTAAATTATCAATAAACTAGTTCCATTGGCTAAGATATATCACACCTATGTCACACTTGACCCATGGAAGAAAGGCAAGTCAGTACCCAGCTGTCCTGGGATGGGCTTCCAGTTTTTGATTTACTAAAAGAAAATATGTCAGTTGACTAGAAGACTATATCACCATGTGAAGAGACATACATAGCTTCCCTAGTTCTTAAGTTAGATTTATAGCTTGGGCACCCGTTTTAAGACTTTCTGCAAATGAATATTATGAATGATAAATAGATAGTATTAGCACAGAAAGTTCAGGAGAATGATGTGTAATGTCCTTCTGTGTATCTGTTGTTTTTATTGGCTGATGAATAAAGTTGTTTGGGCCAACGGCTAAGTAGAGTAAAGCCAGGAAAGACATTCAAACAGAAATAAAGTATGTGTAGGAGGAGTCAGAAAGACACCATTTAGCTGCCAAAGGACAAAGATACTGCCCGAATATGTTAACATAATTGTTGCTCTATAACTATTTTATTTATGTAATTTCACTATGTTAAAGGTAAAACATTCCTTATTCTTAGACAGAAAAGTGGAGAGGATGTGGGATGTCCTTTTATATATGTGTTGCTTTTGTAGATTGATGAATAAATCTGTTTGAGCTAGTTGCTTAGCAGAGTAAAGCTACGGGGTAAATCCAAAAAGAGATAAAGAAAAATAGTAAGTGGATTCATGGAGACACCACACATCATAAAAATGCCACCAAATGAGAAAGATGCTTCTGGGAGCTTTCTGGTAAGCTACTATATCATGGCAATGTATAGATTAATAGAAATGGATTAATTTAAGATGTAAGAGTTAGTTAATAAGAAGCCTGAACTAACTGATCAAAAAGTATCATAATTAATATAGTTTCTCTGTGTGTAATTATTTGGATTTGGATAGCCTGAAGACAAACAAGCAGGCTCTGTTTACATATTCCTAGCACATTCCTAGGTAGCTTTTACATCTTAAAAGCAAGGTTTGTGAGATTTTTTTTCTGATAATTATAATTGTTATTTGAAATAGGGCTGAACTTCATTAATGACTGAAAAATTTTAAATGAGATAGTTCCTGTCATCTGGTAACTAAGTCTTCAGTGCTGAAAGCATGAGTTCAGCCTTGGGGTCTGTTCTTTGTGTCATGAATTTGATGCTAAGTGAAATATGTACTGAAAGGTCAAATTTGCATATTTATAGCTGTCAACCATTGCCATCTTCTGTTGCATGTTTATTATGAATAGGTAAATGAATGAATAAATAATTGGCTACTTTTAACACAAATATAAATGAGTAATATACATAATTAATTAGTATAGCCAATTAGACCAAGTATCTCCTCTAGTATATCACAATCACTTCTCCAAAACCAAAATCATTTAATTGGTTCATGTTTTTCATATTTTTTAAATGGACTCACAAAAGTATAAATATAATGAAGTGTAGGGAGACATTTATGAAGGTTGGACACTGGTAGTGGTTTTCAGGATTTCATGATGTACTCTGATGGAAGATACTGGCATGATGAAACCCATTGACAGTGTGTAATCATTTCACTTTTTACAAAATTAGTAGAGATTACATTCTTCATCAGAACCTGTTGTGTTCATGGCCATAAGAATGTGTCTTAAAGTGTACCAGGAAGAAGAAAAAGCAGCTTATGTTTTACTGTTTAAAAATCTTAATAATAACTTAATAATGTTTTAAATCAAAGCTTATTAAATATTAAGATAGTTCTAAACAAAAGTGGAAAGCAGAAATAAAAACAATGCTGAGTCACACAAGCAAAGGCAAAACTTTGCAATGAGCTCCATCATTTTCCTACCCCAACAATGCCCTCAGGTACATGAGACTCTCATCTGCACCTAGCTTTATGTATGCTTTTCCCTTATCAAACTCAGTGGCAGAAATTATATCTCCTTATCATTCCTTATTGACTGCAAATTTGTAAAGAACAAAGTACTAAAATATATCTTGCAGCTAGAGAAATTGGGTCCATCATGTCTGGACTGGATTATTTTTCTGTATGCACAATTAAGCAAACTACCCTCTCAATGAATTTCTAGGAGAAAAAAGTACCTATTTACAATCTTGTGTTTCTGTGATTGAACATGCATATTACCCAAATCGTACACCATGAAAAAAAGACACATATGGTGAACTAACACTCACATAACCCATGCCCATAAAGTGGAGAGACCAACTCCACCGTGCCCCTACTGATAAACTCCTTCTCCAATTTGTACCATCTACAGTAAGCCCCAGGCAAGAATCACTAGGAATTATTGAGCCTCATAATTATCTAGAGTCTGCTTATATCTCGCTGTATGTCTATTCTGTACATCTGAATGAGAATATTTTTGCCCTGCTTTCTGTGTTTTTTTTTTCTTCTTCTTCTTGCTAGTCTCTCTTCCCTATAGTTTCTGCTATTTTCTGTTGAAATATGAGCGGCGGGGCTGCGTCCCCAACACCCCGGCCGCTTGGCTAGCTCATGCCTGAAATAACAACACACAAACTGTATTCATTTAAGAACTGCTTGGCCCATGAACTCTAACCCTTACAGGCTAATTCTCGCACCTGGACTAGCCCATTTCTAATGATGTGTGTAAGCACCCCAAGGTGCGCTTACCGGGAAGAGTCTAGCCTCTGTCCATCCTGGTGTCTCTGCTCCAGAGCAGAGCTGTCGAGTCTACCCAGGAGAGCTGAGCATGGCGTCTCTGCTGAGCTGTAGGGTCTCTCTGGGAGCAGAGCAGAGTCTGACCTCACTTCCTCTTCTGCCCAGAATTCTATTCTGTTTCCTCCTCCCATCTATCTTTTAACCTATGAGGCCAAGCAGTTGGTTTATTACTTAACCAATGAAATCAACAGATTGATATATGACACTCCCACATCAATTTTCCTCTCAGGTTTCTGTCACTCTTATCTGCCCACTCTATTTTGGTCAGGGTTCTATAGATGAAAATAGCTGATAGAATTGTATACATGGGCCTTTGTATTATAATTGCTTACAGTCTGTGCATTTCTTTTTTTAAGATTTCTTGAAATCATTTTATTTTATTTTTTGCATACATAATTTATAGTCTCTTCCCCTTCTTCTTTCTTTCTTTCTTTCTTTCTTTCTTTCTTTCTTTCTTTCTTTCTTTCTTTCTTAAAGATTTCTGCCTCTTCCCCACTGCCGCCTCCCCTTTCCCTCCCCCTCCCCCAATAAAGTCCCCCTCCCTAGTCAGCCCAAAGAGCAATCAGGGTTCCCTGCCCTGTGGGAAGTCCAAGGACCACCCACCTCCTCTGACAGTCCAACAATGGTTGTCTACCAAGAGAAATTCCAAAATCTAGTAATTGTTGCGTTTATGAAGCTGGATGCCTCATCTGGTCCAGCATATGTTGTAATCCCAAGAATTAGAGGGTAATGCTGGTGAAGGAATGGACTTGCTAGAGAAAGACACGGAGCAAGCTCCCTTCTCAGGTGTCCATTATGTAGACTGCCAGCAGAAATTGTGGCAGAGATTAAAGGTGGATTTTAGTTAATTCCAATGTAGTAAACTTACTGCCAAAACAACTTCTTTTCTTTCTTTTTAATTTATAAATTTCTCAATAAAATTTGTTTGTAATTTATTGGACTTCAGTAAGGAAAAAAGATAAAAAATAATTTGTTGCTTTTTGAGTCCTAACCTCAAGACTGTTTGTGGTAGATAATAGCATTTACTCATTCATATTTAGGATAGATTTTTTAATTTACTTACCAAATAAGATTTACCATATTTAACTTGTTGATTATACTCCAACAGCCTGTTATAATTAACTAAGAGATTATAAGATACTGGTCACACTATTTTGACATTTTTCTGCTAATTCTTTTCAATTCCACTCACTGTAGTTATTATTTATTCCCTTCTCATTTTATCTTTTTACTTTGATTATAGGGTCTTTTGTTAAATAGATGATTTTTCTTTTAATGCAGCTTAATTTACCATTTTAACAATATTTTGATTGTTTGAGTGATTGTGTTATGTGTATATATTCTAATAAATTCATTTTTACCATTAAGTTACACAAATATTATCTCACATTTACATTTAAGGTGATACAAATGATTTGACTGTCATGACTAATGCTGAGTTTATGAAATAATTTGGGTGATAAGTGGGCAAGAATCTGATATTTCTTCACCAACAGTCCCATTATTGATATGGGATTTTCCTCTGTATGCTATGAATATGTTTTATTGTCATTGGTTAATAAAGAAGCTGCTTTCAGCCAATGGCTGAAAGCATATAGCCAGGCTGGAAGAGATATATACAGAGAGAGAAAGTAGGCAGAGTCAGGGAGAGGCCATGAAGCCAGCCTCAGGAGACAGACTCCAGATGCCAGATGTTAGATGGAACCTTACCAGTAGGCCACAACTACATGGCGATACACAGATTAGTAGAAGTAGGCTAATTTAACATCTAAGAGCTAGACAATAATAAGCATGAGCTAATAGGCCAAGCAGTATTGTAACAATATAGTTTCTGTTGCAAGGCTGTTTGGAGGTCTGGGCAGTCGAGAAACAAACAAACAGCCTCCTACTACACTTCATCTCTACACATTTTACTTTATACTTTCTCTTTCCCCAAAGTCTTGTAATAGCTACTCCTTAAGGAAGTCTCCATGGATGCATGTTCCCAATTCATCTGCAGTCATTTGTTAATTAAATTCACCAAATGAGGTTAACCATCTTTACAAATGGTGTTTTCATGGGGCATTCCCCATCTCTCCTTCTCCCCCCCTTCTCATCTCTATTCTTTGGACTGCCCTCCTCCTCTTCTTCCTCCTGAAAAGAAATACTGTGTTATTTCCCACATTCTTTTGGAATCTCTACAATTGAAATTTACTTATATATTATAGTTTTATAACTATGTTTTTATGTTTTAATGACATTTCAATTTAATCATCTGTGGATTTCTTCATTTCTGAACAAATGATCAGATTTTCAAATATTTCACCTTTAATTTTCTTTGTTTTCCTTCAGAATAATATAATTTTGCATATGTATCTCTCTTCTTGCCTTTTTCTCAACTTCAGTCTGTCCTTGTGAGCTCTCAGTCATTACTTTTCAGTTCATTGGTTTCAGCCTCAAAATTGTACAATTCTACTGATGTTGTGTCTGTCTTTCAATTACACTATTTAAATAAAAGATGGTTTTCATTTGGCTATTCTGTGTCCTCATATATATTCTTGATTTTTTGTATTGTGCTTAGAACTCTCTTATTTAAACAAAAGAGGGAGTTGCTGTAGGAATTCCTTCAGCCAGTAGCCCTTAAGATACCAGCCCACTTGGGTGTGTGGGGTTTTATTTTATACTATAAATGCTGATATAAAGCATGCACTTGCCATCTTCTGGCTGCTGGATTCGATTCCTGTTCCCAGTTTGTGCAGAAGACTATGATCTGTGAGTCTACCCTTAAATAAATAATCCTTTATTATACTCAATTCTGAGTTAGTGTCTAATTTCTTTTTAGAATCTGTCTTCACTCCCCTCTATACCTAGGCTGAGCAAGGTATCCATTCAAAGAGAATGTGCTCCTAGATGTCAGTTCAAGCACTAGGAATAAATCCTGGTCTCACTGACAGTGGGCCTAATTTGGTCCTATGCATGCTCCCCCTCTACCAGTCCAGATTCAGGGAGCTCTTATTAGTTTACGTCTGCTTTTTCTGTGGGTATCACCATCATCGCCTTGAACCCTTTACTCACATTATTGCTCCTTTCTCTCTTAGATTGGTTTCCAGTAACTTGGCCAAGTTCTTCACTGTAGATCTCTGTATCTGCTTTATGGTATGTACTCACTCATAGTTGGAAATTAGATATAACACAAGGGATATTCAGCCTATAGTCCACAATACCAGAGAAGATTGGTTATAAGGAAAACCCTAAGAGAGACACACATGCCCCTTAAAGGAGAATCAGACAAGACTTCCTGAGAAAATTAGGAGGGGAAGAAGGTAAAGTGGAAAAGGAGGTGGAGTAGAGATGGGGGGGGGAAGGAGAACATGAAGGAATGGGATACTCAAAAAGGGGAAGGACAGAGAAGGAGAAAAAAGGAAAGAGATTTCTTGATAGAAAGAGCCATTAAAGGACAAAAGAAAAACATGGCACTAGGGAAATTCTTGGTAATCCACAAAGATGAACCCATCTAAGACTCTAAGCTACAGTGGAGAGGAAACATAAGCTAGTTTTCCCTTGTATTCAGATTAATGACTAACTTAATCGTCATCATAGAACCTTCAACTCATAAGAGTTGTATTTACATTTCAAAGAGTCTGTGTCTTACATTTCAAAGATCCCGTGTCTTATTTTGTATTTTCTCCCCCCCCTTTATTTATTTATTTTATTTTTTTTTTCTTTTCTGAAACAGGGTTTCTTTGTGTAGTCCTGGCTGTCCTGGAATAAGCTCTGTAGAGCAGGATGATGTGAGCTCATAGTCTACCTCTGCCTTCCAAGGCCTAGGAATAGACATGTGCCACCACCATCCAACTTACAACATTTTTACTTGGTTTTTCAATACAGGGTTCTCTGTGTATCTCTGGTTGTCCTAGAACTCATAGTGTCTGTCCTCCTGTTGTTCTATTCAGGAAATTGTCTCCTATTTCAATGACTTCAAGGCTGTTTCACGAACCTGTGTACTCACTAATATGTGGATATTAACTGCAATGTAAAAGAAAGCCATGCTACCATCCACAGTCCCTGAGAGGCTAGGTAACAAGGAAGTCCCAAAGGGGGATGCTTGGATTTTCTTGGGAATGGAAAATAGATGAAATATCCTGGGTAGATTGGGGGAGGGTAGGATGGGAACATAAGTGACTGATAAGGGGTCATATGGAGGGAAAGAATACTGAAAGAGATGCCTTGATATGGGGGGAGGCATTTGGGGTCAGGTAGAAACCTTGTAAAAGGGAAATTCCTATGAATCTACTAGGATATACCCAGCTAAGACTCCTAGCAATCCCTTGTAATCATATTGGTGTATACTCCAATTGTCATCAGAGAACCTTTGCCATCAGAGGGCCTTCATCCAGTAACTGATGGAAATATGCAGAGACCCATAGATAGGTACTATTCTGAGCTTGAGGAATACTGTTTTGAAGAAAGGTAGAGAAAAGATTGTAGAAGCCAGAGGATCAATATCATTACAACAGAACACAGACACAACTAACATGAACTCAAAGGAGCTCATACATTCTGGGACCACAGCTAGGGGTCCTGCATGGGAAAAACCTAGGGCCTCTACATATGTGTGACAGTTATGTAGCTTGGTCCACTTGTGGGACCCCTAGCAGGAAGAACAGGGCTCTGGTTGTATTTTATGAACCTATTCTTCATACTGGGCTGATATGCCCAGCATTATACAAAGAGAGGAGCTTAGATGTAGGTCAACGTGATATGTCATGCTTCCTTGACACCCATGAAAGGCTTGCCACTTTCTGAACAGAAATAGCAGAGCAGTAGATGGGGGAGGAGAAGGAAGATGGGAAGAAGGAATAGGAGGAGAGGAGGGAAAACTATAATTGGCATGTAAAATGTATGAATAAATTTAATAAAAAAATCTTAGATTTTTAGCTCTCCATTTTCTTGGTTCTTGATGAATATGTATTCAAAGAATTAAATGTTTTTAAGTTTGCTTAATAACAAGTGAAGGACCACTGAAACAATCATGTACCCTGCAGTCACATAGTCTGTTTCAAAAGAATGAATAAATATTTATTCAAATTACAAGTTAAGAAAGTTAGAAAGATATAGAGGGTGTTTTGGGTGTTATATGTTTTGCAAATAAAGTAATAGTGAACTAATCAGATAAGAGAACAGTATTATAGAGAAAGTGTCATTAAAACAGAGAGAGCTTTCTGTTTTATTTATTTGCTTTGAATAAAAGTAAAATTGCTCTTGTCTACCTATGCAAGATTCAAAACTAAAGTTTCAGTCATTTTAGGCTTACAAAGCAAAGTAATTCTGATATACTGGTTACTTTCCTCATACTTCCTATAAAATTGTAATATTGTACGTCTTTTTCTTCCTAGTATAACAGCCAAGAAAATGCTCTCTGTCTGTGTAAACAATCTTCAGGAAAGAAAATGATTCTCTTAATTGTCCAGCATACTCTATTGTAGTTTGACTTTTACCTTCTCCTGACACAGTGCCTGCATGTTGAAGGCTTGGGTCCTAGCCCGTGATGCTCTTAGAAATTAGTAGAAGCTGTTAGAAGTAAATGCTACTGGGAGGTGCTTAGGGAGTTAAGGGTATGACCCTGAATAGAACTGAGCATTCCAGTCTCTTCTTCCCTCTTACTCTCTGGCAAGTCTTGTTTTATCATCACTTGATGCCATGGCACAAAAGTCACAGGAAAACCTACATAGAGCTGAAACATGGAAAACCATCAGTCAAATAAGCCTCACTTCTTTATAAGCTGATTAAATCAAACATAAATTATAGCAATAAAAATATAACGCCATCTCTCAAAAAGTCAGCTGATTTGAGAAGCCCAAACATGAAACTTTAGGGCTCAAGTGTAAATTGGAATTAGCAAAATTTGTGAGACAATATAAATGATTTTTGCAAAGGAACAAAAGAAGAATTTAAAAACAAGAAGTTCAAACTCTTGGTATTAACAAACATATAACCATTCAGATCAAATTCAGCATCAAGTTAATTGCACTTCTGAAAGCATGGTTGATTTTGAGAGATGAGAACTAGACATTTGTATTGTTCTGACTCTTGTTCCTGGGGAGTATTCTGTTTCAATGAAAAAAGCTTCTGTTTGATCCTTCAAATTTTTGGAACTGTTCCTAAACATCGGGATATTTAGGTTTGTGTGTGCACTGCTCACTGTGCAGGCAAGTAACAGCAGGAAATGAATGCTTAATAGCCTAATGTCCTTATTTTACAGTCTTTATAAAGCTGCTTCACTGAACTGGTAGATTTTTTTCAATATTTTATTAGACAAATTGGCATACATGGAAAATGTATCGTGTATTAAACCCATAGAGTTAAAATATTCAACTTGAGTTTGTCCAATGATTATGAACACCCTAGTATCTAATTTAAGCTGTTATTGGTATAAATAAATCATTTGAACACCCAAAACAACTCTTGTGTATTCTTCAAATTGCTATTTTTCTCTGTATTGGCTACATTATTTATTCATTTAATAACCAGAACTACTAAGCCCATACATGTTTTTATGAACAATCATAAAATGTTGTTTTGTGAGACACTGAGTCCAAAATGTATTTCAAGGTTACAGCTTCTCAACAGCTAGTAGATCTGAATTAGTAGGTGTGTGAAGCAATGTCTGATCTATACACATTAGTATGTCACAATTACCGCACATGTAGCCAGTGATTCAGACGTCTAGCCAAGTGTTCTTATAGGAAGATGTAAATTAGGTTTTATAACCGTCACAGAAGAATGAATTGATCCGTCTTTACAGAAGTGCACTCAAGTACACAAAGCCATGTTTGAAGAGCGTGGGCTAAGGCAATTCACATTTATTAAATACAAATCATCCTATTGCATTCTATTGAGGAAGAATGTCTTAACATTCACCAAATGTAAAGTAATCATCTGTGAATAATGAAGCAGTATTAGTTGGTGTGGGAAGTCCTTCTGTATATGTGTTTCTTTTATTAGTTAATGAGCAAAGAAGCTTCTTCCAGCCAAAGGCTTAACAGAATATAGCAGGGCTGGAAAAGGTACATATAGAAAGTAGGCAGAGTCAAAGAGAAGCCATGTTCTCACCACAGAAGACTGACACCTCCGCTGGAGTCTGCTGGAACTTTGCTGGTGGAGCATGACCTCATGATGATGCACATAGTTTAGGATATATGAACGCTAGCTAGAAATATGCTTAAACTATTGGCCAAATCGTACTGCAAATAATATAGTTTCTGTGTGTTATTTCAAGTCTGGGTGGCCGGGAATGAATGAACAGCCTCAGACTACAGATTATTTCTGGTTATCAATTTATAGTTAAAGAAAGTGTCTTGTTCTGGTCAAGATTACAGATGTTATGAAAAATAAAGTTATCCTAATATTTCATGCTATTGTATAGCAATTTCTTCCAAGGAAAACATCTTCAAGGGAAGCTCATTAAGATTTGAGATGTTCTAAGGGTAGGTAAACTGCTGCATCGTGCCTGGAACCTCTTTAAGACATGTGACATCAGAAGGAAGCTAGTTAACACTTAGAAAGTAAGCAACTCATTACCTTTAGGAAATCCCTGAAACTGATCAAATTTACTAGGCCTTTCCCTAAGCAAATATAAACATTAGGGACTTCTAAAATACACTATAGCAGAAACAGAAGACTAGAAGAGGGACATCAGTAAAGCAGTCACGCAGAAACAGGAAGAAACTATGTGGCTGAAAAAGATAACTCTCCAAATTGTTGAACTTACTGCATGCACAGTGAAGTCCAGCTTTCCAGCTTTCATTAACTAACAAGCTTGGGTGATCTTTTGGTGATGAATCTGTCTTTGAATCATTTCTATACCTGTAAGTGCCACAATCACTTATACTTTTAAGTAACTTCACTAAAAACCTTGGTTCACCAAGGTGAGCTTTGGTGGTATATTTACTTTGATCTCTTGATTCTGTCTCAGAACTGGGTACATATTTGTTCCTATCTCTGTATTCTATTCCATTTTACATTTTCTGCATGCATTGACATAACATCTGATCATCATGTGACAATAGACAACTTTGGATTTCAGAAAGTTCTAAAAGTACAAGCAAGAATAAGCAGATCTTGAGCCACGTACTTCTTAGAAATTGTGAATTCCCCCAACTCCACACACAACAAACTTTTGTTTGGAGTTATTTGGTTTGAGAAGCATTGTGACACAGATGTAAAGAGGTCAGTTTAATTGCTGAAGGACTGCAGCAAATGAGTCAAGATTGTTTTTTGTCTGTCTGTTTGGTTGGTTGGTTGGTTGGTTGGTTGGTTGGTTGGTTTTTTTGAGACACGGTTTCTCTGTAGAACAGACCTGCTTCTCCTGGGACTAGCTCTTGTAAACCAGACTTGTCTCAAACTCACAAAGATCCACCTGTTTCTGCTTCCCAAGGGCTGGGATGAAAGGCATGCGCCAACACGCTCCAGCTGATTCAAGCTTTTATATACAAGGTTTGATTGGTGGAGGAAGATCTCCATTGTACCATCTCTTTATTTAGGTCCTCAGGCATTGCACTGTTATACAGCATGAAACAAATATTCAATCAGAAATAAATGTATGAATAAAACAGAGGGGAATAATATTTTCCTTTATAAAATCTAACTTTCTTTTTTGGTCATTCCCAAACCAATCAGCACTTCAGATTTTTACAAAAATGGTGAAGCATCATAATTAGGTAACTAGAGAAAATATAAATGTTCCAAAATTTAATAGAATAAACAATATACCACTGGTATCTTCCATTTATTTTTTGATAAGTGAGACTCTGTAAAGTTAGGAGATTTTCAAGACAAGAAACTGAAGTTCATTCTCTTATTGGACATACCACACAGTTACCAAGGGATTAATTCTTATATGTGTGCCTCGTGGTTTACTATACATAGTATAATCATAATCACTCCTCATACCTGATATAGTTCTGTCATAGGCAGGGATATCTAAGTCTTTGATGGATTCAAGCAAGAGTGAGGAAGGATAGGTAGAAGACACGAAAATTACAAGGTATTTTTCCCTTATGGAATGAATGGAGACCTATACTTCTTTTTTTTTTAAATTTATTTATTTATTTATTAAAGATTTCTGTCTCTTCCCCACCGCCGCCTCCCCTTTCCCTCCCCCTCCCCCAATCAAGTCCCCCTCCCTCGTCAGCCCAAAAAGCAATCAGGGTTCTCTGCCCTGTGGGAAGTCCAAGGACCACCCACCTCCATCCAGGTCTAGTAAGGTGAGCATCCAAACTGCCTAGGCTCCCATGAAACCAATAGGTACAGTAGGATCAAAAACCCATTGCCATTGTTCTTGAGGTCTCAGTAGTCCTCATTGTCCACTATGTTCAGCGAGACCGGTTTTAACCCAGGCTTTTTCAGACCCAGGCCAGCTGGCCTTGGTGAGTTCCCCATAGAACATCCCCATTGTCTCAGTGTATGGGTGCACCCCTCGCGGTCCTGAGTTCCTTGCTTGTGCTCTCCCTTGTGCTCCTGATTTGGACCTTGAGGTTTCAGTCCGGTGCTCCATTGTGGGTCTCTGTCTCTGTCTCCTTTCATCGCCTGATGAAGGTTAATATTCAGGAGGGCGACCAATACTTCTTAATAATTTCTTCATCTTTTAGTTGCAGTTTGCACTGACCATCATGGCTCACTGATCATCTGACAATAGGAGTGAACATTGCTGACTGTTTCTTCTCTAAAACTGAGAGACAGGATGCTCACATAATAGCTCCAGAGTCTGGAATATATGTCACTATATTTAAACAGTGTCAGAAGTGGCTAACACATCGGGATATTTGTGGGAATAGAAAGTGAAGAAAATGAAATCATATAACAATTTTGAATGTCTACACTGGATTAAAAATATATTGCAAACTTGTGGTGTCGTGGGACTGCTAATAGTAGGAGTTAGTGTATCTCTGACTATTTGTCTTATCGAGACTCTTCTCCTCTAATGGGATTTCCTTGTCCAGACACAATATGAGGGGTTTTGCCATGTCTTTCTGTTTCTTGTTTTGTCCCGTGTGGCTGTCATCCTTTGGAGGCCTGCGCTTTACTGAAGAAGAATTTAAAAGGAAGATGATTGGAGGAAAAGGGTAGATGAGGATTCTAGGAGGAATGGAGAAAGGGAAAAGTGTAGTTGTAGTATTATATGAGAGAGTAGCAGATCAATTTTCAATAGAGATATTGTGTGTATGTGTTGCAGCATACTAAATACCACACGTAGGATTGACCTTTCAGAAGACAGAAAGTTTTTCAATGCTGATAAGAGTTGATTCTTTAATAATTAAATCTTTGAATAAATTCTAAAGTTTTATACAATCATAGATATTAAGATAGAAAAACCAGGATGGGTCAAACGCAACCATTGTTACCCAAGTAATAGCTTCCTTGATGTTACAGAACACATTAGTTGAATGGGATGAATTAAAGTTAATAAGCATTTACTGTTTGAAAAGTCTTATCTAATATTTTACGTGATCCTTTCAATAAATCATGAGATATATTTGACTTGACATGTGGGAGAAATGAACTCTCCACATTTTTAAATACCAGCTTAAGAGTGAGAAGTAATATTAAGCTTTCTTTGTACAACTTGGCATGGATTTGTTTTCAGGTAAAAACACTGATGTCAAATCAATTTGACAATATGAGAAACCACAGAGAACTGATACTTGACTAATGAAATCCTTTAATCACTCTGCAGAATAGAATTAAGAAAACTCAACTTCAAAAGGAGAATTATCCCATTTATAGCTTATCACTAGGGTTGCACAATAGACTCAAATAAGGTTCTTATTTCCTCCAAGTGTTATTCTGCATCTAATTCTTTGCTGAATAACGTTCACATTTTTGTTAATTCTAAACAACAAAAATTAGACTAGAAATCACATTTATAAGACCATTTCATAATTTCCCAACACAGTGATACCCTCCAATACCTCTCAAAAGTCTGCAGATTTTAAAACTTGAGGCATTTGTTTTTAGTATCTGATAAAACATTTTATTTCAATAAGTTAGAAAATTATTGAATAATGGTAATGACTCTTATTTGAGTTACAAAACAT
Source organism: Alexandromys fortis (assembly GCF_014885135.2). Taxonomy (NCBI): domain Eukaryota; kingdom Metazoa; phylum Chordata; class Mammalia; order Rodentia; family Cricetidae; genus Alexandromys; species Alexandromys fortis. The sequence goes on from NW_026067927.1 coordinate 9,508,229, forward strand.
ACTATGTATAATTCAGGAATACATCTCCCAGTTTAGAACATTGTATTAAATGCACATCAGTGTAAACATATCTCATAAATTTCATAAAGCTATATCATTCTTAATATAATAAATACATATTCCTGATTTATAAATGATTATATAGTTACATATAAAGGATTGAGTATTATATATACAATATGTATAGAGACAGACAAACATAATATACTAATTGCATCATCTTAATATGCAAATAAATATAAATTAAATATAAATAATTTTATTCCTTAGCAATGAAAATGTAATATTTGAAGAGGTTAAATCACTTTCTGGCATAGCCAGAGTATAAGAACATGCTTCTGCCTTCTAAGTTTTAGAGCAGTTTCAGTTTTGTCTCTTGAATGTTGTATTTTATTTATTATTAATTGATAGCTCAACATTGTCTAGTCTATGGTATAATAACTAAGAATTATAAAGAAATAATTTTATTATAGCTTTATATAACATAGTTTGAATTTTATGAGGAGTTCTTTTAAGAAACATTATCATACTAGCTTAATATGAGTTTGTAATAAGAATACATTGTCTAAGAAAAGTTATATTTTTTGGTTTCCATGATTTCTCCAGATAAAATAAAGTCATTAAATCTCCAAAGATCTCCACCACACCCTAACATTTCTGTATTAAATATTATTTGCACACTCAATGATTATAATATCTTTTCCTCAACTAATTACTATTATATGTAAATGTTGCTGAAGGAATTACTTTTGGATGGCAATGATTTCTTTTATCAATATAGCAATCATTATCAATCACATATTATCTTCTAGATCTTCTGTGTGTATTCATCTGTTAAACTACAACTTTAAATGTTTTTTTTTCTATTAAGATTAATACGTAGAAAAGGCAGCTAGTTTGACTTCTCTCAGGTTTTAGTCTCATTATCTCCTTCTATCTCCATCTATACAAATGGCAGCTAGTATTCTGTGCATATAGTTACCATCTTTACACTGTTGCTGTTTAGAACAAGGAAATATTTTGTTATTTTCGGCCTTCATGTGATTGGGTAACTGTGTACAAGCAGCCTGTGCCTACCTGGAACAATGTTTTCTATTTTCAGTATTCAGAATCTTTTAAGCACTAGAATTCACACTTCCCAGGTCATTCCTGTTTCAAATTTGTCCTATCCTGACTTTCATGGTCACAAAACAACAAAAGTATATGTAAAAATGGTTTATTTGTCCTCTAAAGCAAATTCTTGGTTATGCTTTAAATTATAACCTGAATCATGCTTGTAGCTGCTAATACCCTAGCTCCCAACAGTAATGGAGTGAATCATTTCTGTTCCATTTCATGAATATTAGAAGAATAATTAGTGGCACAAACTTCATTAATTCTTTTTTTAATTCTAGAATATAAATGTTCATTTTATTTCCAACATTCATTGTTAATTATTTGGTATTACTACTAATAGCGACAACTTTCTCTAACCTTGTATATAAGTATATATGCTATATTATTTGTAGATCACAGATGATAGATAGATAGATAGATAGATAGATAGATAGATAGATAGATAGATAGACAGATAGATTATAGATTAACTTTAACTTCTGAGTTAACTTCTGAGTTCCAAGTTCTTCCTTTTCCTTTAAGAGATGACAATGGTAGGACATTTTTTGTTTATCCAAACTGAATGAGTAGAGACATAAGGAAGCTAAATCCTTGCTTCCTGGTGCACCCATGATGTGGATTTCCTTTTCCTGCCTACTTTCAGTGTTGGGGAAAAAATTTGGTCCCAATTTTTAAAAATACGACCTCAGAGTTTGAATTGTGGTATACAAATTGCTAAAGACATGAAAAATATGAATTAAGAATGGTTTCTATAACAACTTCATGAGATAATAATTCATCTGTGGTAACACATATTTTTAGGCAGTTAGTAACCACTAGTCATACCAATGGAGTACTCTGTTATTTGATACTATGGAGAGAGGTTTATAATGCTGATAACTCTGCATAGTCTTTCTTTTGTCACAGTGAATAGAGAATCTTTTATATGTTAGCAATAATAATTTCTCAGTTTTTACACTCAATGCTAAAAGAGTTCACTAGAATTCTCTCTTGAATTTTCCAAAGCATGAATTTAAGAAAATTCTAGATTCAAGGTGGGGGAACAAGGAATTTTTCTATGTCTGTTAGAAAGGTGCAGTTTTAACATGGGAATCCTGGCAAAAAAAAAAAAAAAATTCAAGTCCATGAAGTAGTGTACTACTTAGAGAAAACAAAATGAATCTCCTATTTCCTTTGAACCATCTAATATAGTTAAAATATAATTTAAAAGAAAGTTAAGCCTTTCTGCCATCTTCATTATCTATCATCTAACAGATATTCCATGCCCCTTCTAATCTCCTAATCAAGAATGATGATGATAAAAAGAAATTAAGCTGTTATTGAATTATCCTGGTATGACTGAAAAAGATCATATCTCATAACTAACACTTCACATGCAAGTACTTAGATTGCTAGTTTTGAAATTAACTAAATACTTTACAAAATTGGGTCTTTTAATTTATTCCTAAAATATGTCTTTGCCAATTATAAAAACTCACAACCCTTTTCAGTACTTGGCCTTATTTTAATAAAACACATTGAGAAAGTCTCTATCTTTTACATCTTAGAAAGTAGTAAGTTGACTCTAGTCTACAATTCTGGATACAAAAACATGAAAATAATGCTTAAAATACCATTCACCAAAGGAAAAATGAGAGAAAAACTAATATTAGGTTTGAAGAACAGTGTGTTTATAACAGATTATGAGAATTACCTTTACTTATTTTTTTAATTCTGTTTGTTAAACTTTAGGCCTCACCATGCAGTCAGTGTTTGACTGAAACTCAAGATCCGACTGAGTCAGCCTCACAAATGCTGACATTATACAAGTGTGACACTTATCACTAAAAAAAAAGTCTAAAAATACTTTTCCCGTAAGATTTAAAGGAACAGAAATTATCTTTTCTCTATTAGATAAATGAATAACAAAACTGAGACAATGTAAAATCTTTATTTACACTTCTGTGGGAGCCATCAGCATGCAAAAGAAGAAATAAAGTGTTGGAATAAAAAATCAGGAGATTAGGCCAGCCTGGTCTACAAGAGCTAGTGCTAGGACAGGCTCCAAAGCTACAGAGAAACCCTGTCTCGAAAAACTAAAAAAAAAAAAAAAAAAAACCAGGAGATTTGGGGTCATAAGAGCAGTAAGACTGTCCCTATTTGGGGTGGGGGTGCAAGGCAAGTAGGGCAGATGTGAAGGGTAAGGGGAATAAATGAGATCCAGAAAAATGATGTAGAAGACACATAGGATAAATAAAAGAAAAAAAAATAGGAGACTAAATTCTGAGGTATGAGTGTGATAGGGTTTTCCACATGTGGGAAGAAATAACTACTTTCCACTAATGAGTAGGCATATATATTGCCCAACACATTTAAACCTAAGTATAGAATATTGTGATGACCAGCTCTGCCTTTAGACAGATTGTTGCTAAGCATTGGACAACACAAAATCCAAATTCTCAAGTCAAAAGCATGCACAGCATTAGCTATGCCTATCACACCTGCCAAATTACATGTCACAATTCTGTGGAAAATATCACATGTTTCACAAATCTCCAAAGTCCAAGAATGAACACTGGATTTTTTAAGGGGTATTTAGCCACCTACGCTTACAAATTGGTGTTATTTAACCTAAAAATGAATACTCAAAAATTCTATATGTCCATGATTATTTGTGGAAAATAAGCCTAAGGGCCACTTTAAATGAAAATAATTAAAACAAGCATCTTGGAGAGAAAACGAGGAACTTCCTGTGTTTCCTTTGAAATATATTAGTAGTAAACCTACTGAAAGTTTCGAAATAGATATGCACACACAATTTACAAGCATGCATTTAAGAGAAGTGCAAGCCAGATTGAAATTATGGAAATGAAAGAACAAAATACCAGTTTCCAGAGGACATAAAGCAATACAAATTGCAAAAGGAAAATATGAATAACTAAGTCAGGCAGAAAGAGGAGACAGGCAGGAGCTCCTAGTTAATAATTACTTTGGGTAAAATATTCCCAGATGATCATTTCTTCTCTGCACAATGTCAGAGTTACATTTAATAGTTATCATTTGTATTTGGCCATCCACAAAATTAAGTAGTTCATTCTGTAGTACAAAGTTTCAAGTGATTTGGAATTTCCAGTTTTTAAATAAATTGTTCTTGTCTTGTGGTAATGCATACTTTGATTCATAAAAGTTATCATGAATTAAGGTCCCATTAAAACTCATCATCACCGGCCATAATAAATTAAAATCAAAACAAGTTTTTCTTCAATCTCGCTGAATGTTCACTCACTCACTTGTCACTGCACAGGAATTCATATATAATTTCAACTCCAGTCATTTCACCTTTTACACAAATTAAACATTAAGATAGATTTTCATAACACTCGAAGCTGTACTCATTGTGGAGATATTCCATATTTCACCAACCCTTTGATTAGTTATAGTGTAGCTGTTCTCTATTTTTCATTTGAAATTACATAATGAGCTTTCCTCAGTCAAAATTGGATATTTCTTGTCTCCCTAGATGAACATTGTCCTCACTTGTGCTGGTTGTAATATGGATCTCTTCCTTAAAAGACTGAGCTGAAATCTGAGGCCATTGTAGCAGTGTTAATTGTAAGGGCTCTTTATGACAAGGCTGGATAATGAAAAAAGGTTAGAGATGTTCTTACAGGAGTGGATTAATTTCAAAACCAAGCTCTTATAAAGTGACCTGATCCCTTATAGTTTGTCTTTTCTACTTGTATCTGGTTTCACCTAGATTTTTTATCGTTATGAGACAAGAAAAGGACCATATGATATTCCACCTTATCTTGTACAACCAGCCCCCAAGACTATGAGTTAAATTTTGTAATTATGTTTGTAAATTGGTGAGTCTTGGGCATTCTGCTAGAGCAAATCAATAAGGGATCTGAAATAAGTATTTGGACCTAGATATAAGTTGAGAAAGTATTATGGTTTAGATATCAGATGTAATGAACCAAATGGACTTAACAGACATCTATAGAACATTCCACCCAAACAGAAAAGAATATACCTTCTCAGCATTGCATGGAACCTTCTCAAAAATTGATCACATAATTGGTGCCTTCAGAAATTCTTGTCCTCATTCTAGACTTTCTTCTCTGTTAGCAACCATGAGATGATCAATTCCATTTTGTTATATCTACTTTGCAATGATTTCCGATCACACCAAAGCACCGAATCAATGGAGCCAACTGACACCTCTGAAATGATGAACAGAAATTTCTTTCTTATGTTTACTTTATCACGGACTTTGTCACGGTGATGCAACAACTAACATAGGGTTTTGAGGGATAGATTTGTATGTAGAAAGTTAAATGCTCAGATGGAAAATGTTGCTTATTTCTCTCATTGAACAAATATTTGAGAAAGACCCTCACAACACTGCTTGTTCTATGGCACTTAGCAAAACATGAGTACTTCTGCATTCTAATGAAAGGAAACAACTGAGATGGAAGTAAATATCAAAAGAAGAGAACTTTATTATATTTATACATGTATTTACACACACATATATAAAACACTAGATGGCAAAATATGAAACTAGTACAGGTTTTGATTATGATAGGAAGAGGTTAAGATAGATTCACTTTTTTTTTGAGTAGTCGTTAGATCCCATTAAAAAAGTGACAATTTAGTTAAAGACCATACTAGAACAAAGTGAAATGCAAAAAAAAAAAATAAATAATAAAAATAAATGAAAACCACACACAAAAGTTTAAGTAATAGGTGAAAACAGTGCAGTTTGCAAGGAAAACAGATAGAGTTTAGCATGGATTTTAGTATGGATGAAAGGATGAGCCCAGAAGGTGTGGTCAGAACTGTAAAGGAGAAAGATCAGATAATGCAGGACCTGTTGAGCTTTCATAAAATATTTCAATTTTATTGTAAGTTAGTAAGTTATATTGTATCAAAGAAAGGTACAATTTTCTAGGTAATACGATAATCACCTATTCTGACATATTCCAAGACAATGGTTCTCAGTAAGTCAGGGGAAGCACATGAGTGTCTAATAGAAACCCATTCATCACAGTCCACTGTGTGGCCTTAAAATGGTGACAGTGGAGTGGGGGGGGAACTGTCAGTTCTGGCTACCATCTAAATCTATGCTCAGCACACGTTCCTGCTGGGCACTTTGGGGGTTATTAACAAGAAAAGAAAAACTTAAAAACAAAGAGCTGTTTTGGCCTCAGCACCTAGAAAGGACCACCAACAGTTTAGTTGAGAAAACTGAGAATGAAGTTGGTTTAAGGAAGGAGATGAGAAGTTGTTTGGGGTATAGGGAGACACAGCTTACAAAAATAAAAAAAAAAAAAAAAAACAAACAAAGAAGTAGATGGCGAAGTCAATCATTTGTCATTCATCACTCATTTCAGCATGGAAAGATGGAATAGAAAGATCATTCTCATTTTGCCTGTTTCAACCATTCCCCTAGACATTCTCAGAAGTGAACGTGATAGAATTGGTGATATTTACTACCTTTTGAACTACAAATGTTCACTTGGAGATTTATTTGAAATGAGCTATGTGGTCCCTTAAAAATTACATTTTTGCCTCCAACCTGCTCAAATATTTGGCAGGAAAATGGCCTTATCAGGTCATCATGCCGTCTTTTCAGTGCTGAACTAATAATACGTTTTTGGAAAACTCCATTTAAATGGTGCAGATGATAATCTATGTCTACTCTCTATGTCACTCCCAAATGCACTGGAAGATGAGCCACAGGGGAAGCCCATATGTTAGAAAGGCATGCTTCATTTAGCTATTTCAACATGAGGGCTGAAGGGCGCTAGAGATGGAACTGTTCAGAAAAGATTACATATCTTGGCTTCCGGCAAAGAAAAAAAAAACATAAAAAAAAAGATGGTGCTAAGGGCTAAGAGCTTTATTGAAATTCTACAGAAGCTTTACAGGAACAGTGAGCTCCTGACTTGTTATCAGGCACCTGCATTTGGGCCTCCTGACACTCTATAATTGAAATTCACTGCCTGGCCTTTAGTATATAAAAATGGTATGCTGTCATTAGCGCTGGCTGCTCACTGTATTCTCCTGTCACTCCTTAGGCTAGCTTAAACCATCTCAGATGAAATAGCCTATTTCATGTCAGACCTCAGAGTCTGCAACTATTAAAGTGAAAAGCTAAAGCAATGTTTAGCAATGTGGTAAAGACTAATACAGGAGGATTGCAGGAGAAATAGGAGGCTTTCCTTTTTCAGAATCCTGTTAAAAATTAATGCCCTAGCTCAGTACCATCTCTATTACACTGCTCCTGTCAGAATGAGAATTATTACCTTTTTAATTGCATTTTAATTTAATCTGCTAATGCCACACTCTCTACCATATACTTGAAGAAGAATTTGAATGTTAGTTCAGCAATAAGACATGTTAATGTAAGAATTACAAGGCAATATTTCACATTCATGATGTGAGGAATTGAGGCAATTATATGTTAGCCAAAAAAAGAAGAAAAGAAAGAAAGAAATGTCATACTGCCCATTTTTTTAAACACCTACAGAAGGAAGAATTTCTGAGTTTGCATGGTTAATTCTTCCTCTGAAACAGAAGAGACTGTATCCTTTGTTCACCAAGCTTATACACAGATATTCAGAAAAACGTTGCTTCTTTGGTGGCCAGTATTAGATGGGAAGATATTTCTTTCTCAATGACATAGAGCAAGCTGGCTGTGGATATCCAGAGTAATTGAATTATCTCAGTTTACAAAAGCAATGAAAGAGTGAGGCTGAGCCTTCTTAGTGAGCTAAGAAACCAATTACAAAACATTGGAAGGCCATTCTCATTATCTTCTGTTGTTGAATTTCAGATTTACTTCAAGTGCTTGCTCTGAAAGAGTTTTGCAAAAAAACTAGAAATAAGTAAAAAAAAATGGGAAATTTTAGCATTTAAAATTTAAACTTTGGCAAAATTCAAATATGCTCTCAATGGACAATAAAAATGTGCCCAGATGTTAAGGATTCTCTTTCTTATATGTGTTCATAGCTTTTTCCTTTAAGATTTCAGAGGGACGTTTTCACTCTCAGTAATATCAACCACAAAGAGATCTAAATCGGAATAATTGTCTTAATTGTCTTAGTGACAATGGCACTCATCTCTTGACACTTTTTGCTATCTGTCCAGTGACTTTGTGGTCAAATTCCATAGCTGGGGGGCTGTGGAGAGGACTCGGTGAGTACAGTGCTTGCCACACATGGGTGAGGACCTAAACTAGGCAATGCAGAGCTCACATCATGCCATATGCAGCAGGAACATTCTTTTTCAGAATTCTACCATCCGTATTATTCTCCACACTTCTGGTCACTTCATTCAGAAAGCTAACGGTAAGAATCAGCTGTCAAAAAAGAAAAGGAGAAAGGAAACTAAATCTTATTCCTCTTTGATGTACTTAACTAGTAGGTTTAATTGTCAATTAATTAATTAATTAAAGATGTATGTTTCTTGTTTATAACATGTTTTTCATAAGTTCCTTAATTGTGCTAAATCAAAATCTTCATACTACAGTAATAGAATATGCATAACTAGCTCAAAAATAGTTGCACATTTCTGTTTGTTCCAAATTAAACATAGTTCAATCTGATAGGAAAGTTGTTGAAGAGCAAGGACAAGCTATGAATTAAATATATGCTACCTATACTCTAAGTTAGTGGCTCTCAAACTTCTTAATGATGTGACCCCTTAATATAGTTCCTCATGTTGTGGTGACCCCAAATCATTAAATTATTTTCCTTGATGCTTTAAAGCTGTAAATTTGCTGCTGTTAATGATTGTAATGTAACTATCTGGTATGCATATGGTCTTAGGGCCTCAGGTGAAAGGGGCATTGGATTCTCAAAGGGTAATGACCCACAGGTTGAAAACCACTGCTCCTAAATGATATAAAGAATAGAAATAGATCCTTAAATTTCTATAATAGTATTTGGAGAAAAAATACTACAAAATAGTTTTCTATATATTAATAAGCCATCCCCAAAGTCAGGAAAAAAAAAAGAGAGAGAGAACTGCATAATTCGGAGTTCTTTTGTTTGTGTCTGCTCTTGTATGGAGTAGGAGTTAGCAGTCTGATCTTGTCTAACTCAGGCTGAACTTGACTTTATTATCCTCTTGCCCCCAGTCTTCTAAGTGTTTTTAGTTAGTAAATGTGAGCTTATATTCCATTCACTAATATAATGGCTTTATCAATTCTCTTACACTTATGACGATGATTGATCTCAAATGCAAACTGTGGGTGGCGTTTTTTGAGAATAGATCCTTATGCGTTCAAAAACAGAACCCTATGCGAGTCTTCTGCCTAGGTAGATGCTAAAAAGAAAGAGAGATAGCCAGGAAGGATGTGGATCTTTCAGCGAGGAAAGGAAAGGATGGTCTTGTCTTCGTTCTCATTTGTCAAGTCATAGAGGAAATCAACCCAATTTTACAGAAAGAAAAAAAAGTGGGAGGTGGAGGGAAATGGGGGATGAAAATACAGGAAAGGAAGGGAAAAGAGAGAAGAGGAAAAGAGGAAGTGACGTGGAAATAAAGAAAAGAAAAGGAGAGAAAGGACAAGAAGTTATGCGGAATTGAGCAACTTAAGGATTCCTGTTTGTGGTCTTGGCTCTAATTTCCTTCACGTCATCATTTTATGGTTCTTAGGAAATAAACTTTATTTTTAAAGAAAGAAAAATAAAACAACATCAGGCAGTGAAGGAAAAGGGCATTCTGCCACTGGCACAAAACTCTACTTTCCTCAAGGTTCAGGGGCACTTCAGTTCTCAAACCTTTGCCAACTATATGGAGGTGAGATAGCCTGGGGCACTGAACCAACACTACTGTGTAATGGAACATTTCCTCGTTTATATTATTTAAGTTTAGAAAGCTGCTTCTCTCAACATTTGCTAGAGGCAGAGATCGTTTCTTAGTCATTCCTGTTCACACAGAAGCAATCGGAGGCTCCTGAATATTGTAGTGGTTCATGAACAATGATGCATGTTATGTCAATATAGGAAAAGACAAGCAATCAGAAAGAAAAGGGAAACAAAATAATACAGGATAGGAGAATCAAGTTCTTATGAAATCTTGGTGCAATTTTGTAGAATAATGTAAAATGTTTCTAATAAGAATCAGAATGATTATGATAAAGATGGCCTATGATAAACCTTTTATTTGTGTTTTCATTTTATTGAGACGTAGTCTCATGTATCCTAGGCTGGTCTGGAACTAACCAGGAAGCCAAAGATAACCTTGAACTTCAGATTCTCCTGTCCCTACCCTCAGATCCCTTTGCTTATATGCTTGTGCCATGGTGTCTGATCAATGTGGTACTAGTTTTCATTAATAGGAAATCATGCTAGCTACATTTCTTGCCCTGCCAAACATTGTAATTCAGAGAAAAACAAAGTCATTTTGGCTATAACTTTTATTTATAATTTTATTTATATTCATTTATTTTTTTATTTTACCCCATTCAGAATACTCTTTATAAACATACTCACTGAGATACATATTCAACCAATAAAGATTTAAAATCTGGAAACCCTGGTACTCACTCTTAATCTTAGTACTTTCACTTGTGGGTCAGAGGCAGGCAGATCTCTATGAGTTAAGGGCCATTTTTGGCCCACATAGTGAGATCCAGGACATCTATGATTACAGAAAACAACTGAGTGCCATACAGAGATGCCTGGACCCTGAAGATCCCAGTCCCAACCTGTACATCGACATCAAGCACAGATGGTACATCTATCAATAAAGTAACACTGCAGAAGAGGGGGCAAAAGTAATGTAAGAGTGAGAATACCTGGACATCTTCTGGGAAGTGCTCTCTCCTAGAAATGGCTGCATAAACAGGACCAGAACAGTGGCAAAATCAATGGACATGCTAACATTGAAGGGATAAAATTATAGGAATTCCACCCCTAGACAAAGAACTACAAGCAATTAAAAACTGCTGGGGTAAGGAGAATTACCCTGTCCTATATGATCCCCTTTGTTGGTTGTCCAATGCAGAGCAGATAGGCCTGAAAACATATACACACAGACATTAAAAATTGANTAAAGAAACTGAGTCTATCTACATGATTCGCAAGGAGTTTAGAAGGATTTAAATTTAAGAGAGACTAGTTTGAGGTTGGAGAAGGAATGAGGAAAGTGATCTAATTCTAATTCAAATTAAAAATTATTTAGAAATAAAACATGGAAAATGAAAAATAATAATTTTTTTCAGTACTTGTATGGGGGAATTTCTATTTCCCATGACAGTACATGAATACAAGTCTTGCGGTCATTGGCAGGAAATAACAATGAAGGTTAGCTGGAGGATATGATGGTGTCAGTGGTGGTGGTTATACTGATGATAAGTAAATAAAGATTCAGCACAGTGTATTGGCTGGGAATAGTCTCAGCATGGGAAGGGCAAGTTCCCTGGACTTATACAATGTGAATTCAATGCTGGAGAAGCTGATATTGTAGCTTGCACTGGAAATGAAACAATGCCCTTTTCTAACCCATATACTCAGACAGTGATAAGTGTGGCCTGCAGATCTAGACCTGTCTTATTCAAAGACAATATTCTTCCAGTCCACTCATTGTCTACTGAGGGGATGCACTTCTGTGGCTGACTAATCCTTAACGGCTTCTTTTTTGTAAAAATACCACTTTGATTCCTGATTACTTATGTCAACTTGCAATTTGTCATCCCCACAGTTACACTTCTGGCTGCTGTCAACTCAGCTGAAAAGCTATTGTATCGGCGTGGTTTTTCTTAACTTGAGGATTTTGTTCTTCCTTGTAAGCAACATGTCACAACTAGAGTTTTCTCACAAATCCAATTCAAAAAGCAACCCTAGTTTATTTTGAGTCTTCCTTTCATTGAGCACGTCTATAGATCCTTTGCATCAATGTCCAAATGTCTACCATTATATCTTCCTCTTTGTTTTGACACAAAAGATCTAGCAGTGACATTTTACAAAATTTCAAAATACCTTTACAATTGTTTTCTTTTGAATTAGGTGTTGAAATGAGAGAGATATAGGTAAAGGTATTTTGAGTTCCTTCTATGTCTTCATTGTGATGAACGGAGATTTTCTTGCTCTTTACGCCACTGCAACGCAATAACATGGAATCAGTGGGAAAGTAGAGAAATGGAGAAGGTGTAATGAGACTAAATCTAGCAAATGAACATATGCACACACACGCGCACATGTGCACACACACACATACAAGCACTTCATTATGCAATGCTTTTTGTTACACAGTCAAGCTATGTAGAAAAGGGTAGCCTCCCACTCTGCATTCTCTTTCCCCTGCTTCCCCAGTGCTGAGATTAGAGTTGCACTTCTAACCTCAATACTAGTCAACTTTGGTAAGTGCTCAGGTGAATTGAATCTGCTTCTATCTCTATAGAGAAAAGAATGCCTGACCTACACAACTCATGAGATAGATTTAAAAGAGAAAAGCCTGAACTTGATCTGAATTTTTCTTTTTGATTAAATGTTCCTGGTAATGAAACACTATAATGATTTTTTTTTTTTTGGCTCTTGAAAATCAAACTAAAGGGAATAGTTGATCTTTGTTGGCTTTTCTAAGTTGTTTAGGAACCAATTTTCTATCAAAATTCTTTGGACTGATATCTGCATAGCTTAAACACATTAAACTCATTTCTCCTTTATAATTGACAAAAATAAATATAAATAATATAGTGATTGAATATCACAACTGCTCTTTTAACTTTTCTTGAGATTATAAACAAATTTCCTGCGCAACTTTGAAACCTAGCATATATCACTTCCTGAAAGAAGGAGAGTTACATGGGATAATTTACACACAGAGTATCAAAGGATTGTACTTGAGGAATATATAAAATAGTCACAGCCTTCTGGAAGGGTGTGATAGTGACACAGAAGAGATCATAGACATGAATATACTATCTTCTTTTATAGAAGGCACCTTACACATTGGACCAGAAGACCAGTTACTACCTTTACTAGAATCTCACTCATTGTGTGTCCATTACCAAATGTGGCATACAATTTCCTTATTTATAAAAATTGTACTAAGGGAAGAAGTTGCAATACAAAAGTGGAGACATAAGCCAATAAAAATGATCTAACAAATACACAGCTTAAAACTAACACATTTCCCTAAAATCTTAATGATATTAGGAAGGTAAAGTTGTATAATTTTTTTCTTATTTTTGTTTCAAGGATAAGATTTATGTAAGTGTCGGAGAAAGAAAACAAATATTCAAAAGCACTAAATTTAGTCACAACTTCTGACTTACCCATTTAAATTTTTCATTAAAATAACTGAATGTGACCTGAGGGCCTGATGGCCAACTTGTCAATATGCAAGGATAATAAGCAGAAATAAGAAAATTCTTCAGTAATTTCACTATATTAAATGTCTAGATGTGTAAAATCATATTGCTTGTAGAGATTAGTAAATAGAACCATGTACGGTGAAGATATTAAGTTATCCCTTAGTTCCGCATTTAAAAATTATTTTATCCCTAATATAAATGGATTGAAGAAGAAAATACTGAATAAAACCAATTACCCGCCACCTAGTTTTTACCTTAAACTTGTGGAACCTCGACATGGAGCATGTTCATCTTCATTTTACTGGTGAGAACATTGCAGAGCAAAAATTTTTAGATCATTTGTTCTGGAACATTTCATCTAAAGCGAAGCAGTTAAAATTGTATTCCAGAACAGATCTATCTGGGACAAAATCTCCAACAAAGTTTGCTACTAAAATCCTCTCTACTTATTAGTTTTTATTGTATTTTTTTAACTTTTGTTTTTGTTCATATACATGTATATGTGTTCCGGCGAGTGCCTGCCATGTGCATAGGGTGTGGGTAGAAGGCCATGTCAAATCTATCTGGTATAGGAATGACTGGCAGACATGAGCCACCTATTGCAGGTTCTGTGAGTTACTAGGGTTCTCTGGCAGAACAATAAGTGCTCTTAACTGCTGATCCACTTCTACAGCCTGGCACCACTTTTAAAATTAAAGAAATAAAGCTTGGCTATAGTGTCCTTCATTTTTTCAATACCACATCAGTCATTTGTGATTCAAAAAGATGTTGCTCTCCTGGAACCTTTAAGTTTCTTACAAGTGGGACTGTTGTGTTGGCAATGCATTCAACTCCCTGTCATCATAAAGTCGAAACACTTCTATTTTCTGCAGCTTTTATCTTTATCCAATTTTTCACACAGATGCCGGTTGCATAAGCAGTAGCTATTGCCATTCATTGCTCAGCAGATTCTTCCTCCAGTTTATGGCCTCGAGAACTCTTCATGTTTCTTAGTTATGGTCAATTTTATAAGAACTATAACACTGAATTTAATCCAGAAGAATGTTCATCCACCCCTTACAGCTCTGTGCTTGAAGAAAAACTCAAAACAGTGATATATTGCCTTAAGGTGGAGTTTCTTTTGGCAAGAAAGATACAGATAACTTTAATAGAGACATCAAGCTTTCTGAGTCTTTCCTCCCAAAAGCCAGCATCACTCTTTCCCTTAGACAACTGAATATAAGCTACTTGAAGTCTTTTTCAAAAATTTTGAAAATAAGATTATCCCAAAAATAAGATTAATACCATTTGTTTAGAATAGTCACCCAGATACCTTTAGAGAGCCTAGGGATGCCATAAGGATCGACAGATACATGATATTGTTTTAATTACTACTGTGTTTAAAAATCCAAATTCTCTCAAATGTCTAGAGATACATAAGGGACCAAAGGAATTTTTCTAGCCCATTTACAATGAAACACTTCATCACTACACTGCTGCCATACGTACATGTCCTGAGATTCTCTTCTGGAATGAGGGATTGCTGTAACAAATCTTTATCTTTGACTAATTGTTGTTGAGAGTCCACGTGCTTTTAACTACCCAGACTCTGGTGTGATGTGGAACTATGTTAGATTTCCTTGAAAAGAGAGAAAGAAAGAAAGAAAGAAAGAAAGAAAGAAAGAAAGAAAGAAAGAAAGAAAGAAAGAAAGAAAGAAAGAAAGGTAAAAGAAAGAAGAAATATAGAAAGAAAGAAATATTCATATGAAACAGAAAATACTACATAACAAAATACCTTTATCTGATTATGCCAGCCTTAAATTCACATTCACAAACTCTAACACAATCTTTTTACTCTAATCTTACATATAAAAGTTAAGCTTTAACAATTTTTTAACATCACCAGCTTTTAATGTCTTCTCTCTTTGTTATTTTATTAATTTTTATTGAGCTCTACATTTTTCTCTGCTCCCCTCCCTGCCTCTCCTCTCCTACTTCACCCTCCCCTAAGGTCCCCATGCTCCCAATTTACTCAGGAGATCTTGTCTTTTTCTATTTTCCATGTAGAATAAATCTATGTAAGTCTCTCTTAGTGTCCTCATTGTTATCTAAGTTCTCTGTGATTGTGGTTTGTAAGCTGTTTTTTTTCTCTTTAATTTTTATTATAAAGAGAACTCCTACCATGGAATAATTTTGGGTATATCATATACTAATGTGGCCTAGAATCAAGATAATAAATATATTTAACTATCGTTTTTAAGGAAGGACAGCATTCCATTGTACAAAATGTACCACATTTCTTTTTCTTCTTCTGTTAATGTGAATTACATTGTCTTCACATCTTGGTTATTGTGAATTATCATTGATTTTGGACATCCAAGAAGTTATTAGTTAATCTCATAGTGCTTTTGATATTTGTGCTGAAAACAAGTGATTTTGGTTATAGTTTAGTGTTTCCTGACACTTTGCATGTATTCCTGGGATAAATGTCTGTGGAAGTCTTAGTTCATTTTTTCCCTCACTAAGGTGCATTTCTTTTCTTTATTTTTTTACAATTTTTATTTGGAGTTTCAGATTTTAAATATTTACATATGTCATGAGCAAATAATTCTCATAATAGTTTTCAGTTTTTTCACCATAAAAATAATTCCAAAATGATTAGAAAAGAAAGATTTAATATGGCTAAAGATATTAGAGGTTGGTACCCAGGACTTAATAATTGACTCTATTGCTTTGGATTTCAGAGATGTAGCACATCCAAGCTGGAGTACAACTGTTCATGCCAAAGCCAGGGAGGAAAGCAAGAGAAAGGGTCAGGACTCCTAGGCTATAATTCCTTTGGAGGACACGCCTTTAAAGAGTACCTGCTAAGTCTCATCTTTTATAAGTTCCACTACCTGCCCTTGGCACTCTGGAGATAAAATCTTTATCATGTAAACCCTGGGGAGAAATTCTATTGAACAAATTTCAGTGTTTTGATGTGCTTTGCCCTGGGCTAATGAGTTCCTTTTATTGAAGCATTTTAACTTCGATATCATTCTCCTGGTTCACTGTTGGTCTTGTTTATTATCATAAAAAGGCATCTCTACAATCAATGTTGTGAGAGATTATTATTATGATTTTATAGTTGTTGTTTCACCACCTTGAGTATTTTGTTTATTTTTTATAGAGATGATTTTTTTATACACACGAGCTTATTTTAATTCTTCCAGTCTTCCCTTTGCATGGAGTCAAATTCCACTGGGTGTTTCGTGCATTAATTCTGCTGCTTAGCTTAGTTGGCATGAATTTCTGAGGAGTCTCTTTTTCATCTGTAATAACTGCAGATATTGGCTTATGACTTTGTTTTATTGTATCACATTTGTCTGGCTTTGGTATAAGGATATGTAACCTTTCTAGAATGTATTTGAAAATGTTCCCTCATCTTTAACCGTTTGAAAATTTTGAGAAGGATTTACTCCTTTTGAAATGATTGGTATAATTTGCCAGTAACAACTTTGATTGCTTTGTGTGATTTTTTTTTGGTTGTTGCTTCCTTTTATTTTTGGCGTTTGCTGGAAGGTTTTGATTACTGAAATAATTTACATACTTATTACATTTTTTTGAATCAACTCATTATGTCTTAGCCTTTTTACTAAGACTGAAGCCAAAACTTGACTTTGCAAATCCTTTCCTTATTGTTTTCTCTATTGTTTTGCTGCACCTATCCTAATGCTACTACTTTATTCCACTGAGAGCTTTGGGCTTTCTTCATATACTCTAGAAAGTAAAACTGGGTGGCTAATGTGGGAACTTCCTTATAATACATACAAATTTTAGAGAATAGCTATAGTTTAAAATAACAACATGAAATTTACAAAAACAATAAAAAGGTCCCTATATCAAGTTCATATTTGCACCTGCAAACATTTCATGTCTTTTAGTTTAGTTATTTTTCATAAAATGTCAGAACAAACTCATAATATATATATATATATATTCATACACACATATATGAATATATGCATACATATATATGTATATTTAGCCTTACATTCCATTTACAAACCCTGCCAGTTAGCTGTCCAGTAAAGTTTCCGCTAATAATATCAACTTTTATTTCTGTGAACCTTAATTTTGATGTTTGCTACATTGCCAATCTTTCAGTATGTTACAGTTTCATTTTAGTGTGCATCTTACTATTTCATCTTCATTCTACTTTTATTGCAATCACAATTCACCAGTCCAAGTTCTAATTGACACATACTTGTGAATTAGTCTTCTGTCTTTTAACTTCATTGAATTGAGGTTAGATGATATCCTTTTTTAATTTAGCTGAAAATGAATTCTTCTCTAATTCAATACATCCCGAACACAGTTTACTCCTCTCTTCCTTTTACTCACTGGCCACCTCCAGTTTTCCCAGATTTATTCTTCCTTCAAAAACACTCAAGAAAATATCAGGTCTCCAAGAAACAGCAGCCAGAGAGAACAAAATAAAACAAAGTGAAGGTCCTCATATGGAGGTTATACAGGGCTACCCAATAGAATAAAAAAAGAGCAAAGTCTCAGAGATACACCCACTCCCTCTGCTAGGAATCTCACAAGAACAATAATCTAACAGCCGTAACATATAAACAGAGGACATGGTATAGAGCCAGGCAGGCCCCATGCTTGCTGTTTCAGGCTCTATAGACCCACGTGAACCCTGCTTAGTTAATTTGGCAGGCCTTGCTCTCCTGGTTCTCTCCATCCCCTCTTACTTCTAAAGTGTTTCCTCCCCCTCAGTGTGGTTTCTGACCTCCCTGAAAAAGGATACGATGGAGACTCCAATTTAGAATCTCCCTCTGCATTATGTCTAGCTGTGCGCCTCTGTACCTACACTGATCTGATGCCTAAGAAAGACTTTCTGATGACAACTTGAAAAGGTACTCCACTATGAATATGACGAAATATCATTAGGAATTATTTTATTGCTTTGTTTTGTTGTTTGTTTCTTTTGTTTTGTTTTTGTCTTTTGTTTTTTGTTTCTGTTTGGTTTTTGTCAGTCGTGTTTGGCTCAACACTATGTCTCTGTGTTATACAGTCTTGAGGATTGGCTGCAAGTTAAAACAAACATTGATTGGCCACTGCTCCAGGTTTTGTACTATCATTGTCTTCAGCATATCTTGCAGGAAAGACAGATTGTAGGTGGAGGATTTTGTGGTTGGGTTGGTGTCCAGGTTCCTTTTTCTGTATCCTACAGAATATCTTGAGACAACAAAGAGACTAGAGTATAAATGAAATCACCAAGCCTACACCAGCTTAACCTCTCTGTGTTCAATGAACTAAGTGGAAGTTGTCCTCAACAATGGGGCCACATTATCTGGTTTTGAGAATGACATTCTGTCCTAACATCAGCATGGGCTATTTAGGGTTTCCAGGGGAAGTTCTGAGTCAAGGATTCAATAAATATTACAGTCTCACCGCTGGAAACCTTTGCTGGCTACAAAAGATATTCAGGTTAGACTCTCTATCATCTATTAGTTGTAGGTCTCACTAAGGTCACCATCAAAGATAGGCTGCTTTTTGTCTAAATAAGAGTGTTCTTGCCTTACAGAACATTTTAGTTTCATGATGTTCCATTTATTAATTGTTGATCTTATTGCCTGGGTTATAAGTGTTCTGTTTAGAAAGTTGCCTCCTGTGCTAATGCATTCAACGGTGTTCTCCAAGTTCTCTTTTATTATATCCAGTGTATTTGGTTTTATGATGTCTTTCACTCAACTGAACTTGAGTTTTGTGCTGGGTGATAAATGTGGTTCTCTTTGCATTTTTCTACATACAGGCATCCACTTTAACCACCACCATTTGTTCAAGATGCTTTTCTGAATTCTATGTGAATTTGTAAATTTACATCTTGCTTTTTAATTCCGTTGATCAACATGTATTTTTTATGCCAATACCTGATAGATTTTATTACTAAAGCTCTGTAGTTTAACTTAAATCAGGGATGGTGATTCCCCCAGTGTTTCTATTTTTCAAGATTGTTTTGCTATTCATGTTTTTGTTATTGCTGATTTTCCATGTGAAGTTTAGAATTGTCTCTTTAAGATCTATAAATAAGTGTGTTGGATTTTTGATGGATATTGCATTGAATTTGGAGATTACTTTTGGTAAGATGGTCATTTTTATGCTTTCCTACATGTTATCCTACTGTGTTAATTCTACTGATTCATGAGCATGGGAGATTGTTCCAACTTCTGATGTCTTCTTCAGTTTCTTTTTAAAAATATTTGAAGCTTTCATACATACATCTTTCACTGGGTTGGTAACAGTTGTCACAAGATAATTTATATTTTTGTGGCTAGTGTGAAGGGTATTGTTTCCCTGATTTCCTCCTCAGTTTGTTTGTCATTTGTATATAGGAGGACTACTGATTTTTTTTTGAGTTAGTCTTGTACCCATCCTCTTTGCTGAAAGTGCTTATCAGTTCTCTATGTTTCTACTAGAAATTTTAGGATCACTTACCATCATATCATCTGCAAATTATAATACTTTGACTTCCTCCCTTCCAGTTTGTTTCTTTATGTATTTTATGTGTAAAATATCTAGATGCATGTATACCTTCATGTTAAACAAGTGTATAAGACCCTTTTATTGATTGTTTTGAGCTGCCCATGGGGTTGCTAGGGATTGAACTCAGAACCTCTGGAAGAGAAGCCAGTGTTCTTAAACCTTGAGCCAAGTTTCCATGGCCCTTCCACTCCAATTTGTATCCTCTTGATCTCCATCTATCGTTTTATTGCTCTAGCTAAAATTTCAAGTACTATATTGAATAGATACAAAGAAATTAGACAGCCTTTTCCTCATCCTGATTTTAGCGGAATTGCTTTGACTTTTTCTCCATCTAATTTGATATTAATAACAGGGTTCCAAAAAATTACATTTATTTATTTATTTATTTATTTATTTATTTATTTATTTGAGACATAGCTTCTCCATGTAACAGCTTTGGCTATCCTGAAATTCACTCTGTAGACCAGGCTGACCTTGAACTCAAAGAGATTCACCTGCCTCTGTCTCCAGAAGACTGAAGTTAAAGACGTGTACAACCTTCACCTGGTAAATTGCTTTTATTATGTTTGTTTTGTTTTATTATTATCCCTAATAAATCCAGTGTTGTTGTTTTTTTATCATGAAGGGGTGTTAGAATTTTTTAAAAGTTTTTTTCGAGTCTAGTAAAATAATCATTTTTTATTTATATGGTAGATTATAATGACTGATTTTTTTGTATGTTGAGCCATCTATGTATATCTGGGATGAAGCCTATTTGATTATGGTGGATGATCTTTTTGATGTGTTTACAGAGTGTTTTCACATCTGTGTTCATGATGAAAAATAGTCTTTAATTATTATTCTTTGTTGAGACATTATGCGATTTGAGTATTAGGTTAAATGTTGCCTCATAAAATGAATTGAGCAAAATTCCTTCTTTTTCTATATTTTGGAATAAATTTGAGTAATATTGGCATTATTTCTTCTTTGAAAGTCTGGTATAATTCTTCACTGAAACAATCAGGCCCTGGGCTTTTTTGATTGAGAGACTTTTAATAATTGCTTTTATGTCGCAAGGTGTTACAGGTCTATTTAAATTGTTTATTTGATCTTGATTTAACTGTGGTTAAAAACAATTCATTCTTTTTTTCCCAATTTTGTGGGGTACAAGTTTTTAAAGTATGTCCTTATGATTTTCTGAATTTTCTCATTGTCTGTTATGCCCCCAATTTGCTTTCTGGTTTTTATTAAGTTGGATAATTTTTCTGTGTCATTTAGTTTGAATAAGGGTTTGCTTATCTTGTTGTTTTTTTCCATTAACCAAGTCTTTGTTACAATGTTCTTTGTATTGTTTTCTTTGTTTCTATTTTATTATTTTAGGTCCTCAATTTGGTAATTTCTTGCTGTCTATTCCTCTTCGGTGTGCTTACTTCTTTTTGTTGTGGAGCTTCCAGATGTCCTGTTAGGTTACTGTGATGATATTTCTCTGATTTCTTTTATCCAGGCATTTAGTGCTATGAACATCCCACTTAGCACTGCTCTCATTGTGTCCTGTAAGTGTGGGTATGTTGTGTATTAATTTTCATTAAATTCTAGAAAGTTTTTTATTTCTTTCATTATTTCTATCTGGACCCATTTTTCATTTAGTAGAGAGTTGCTCAATTTCCATGAGTTTGTAAGCTTTTTCTTGTTGATGTTCAGTTTTAATCTGTTGAGACATTCTTCATGTCCTTGGATGTGTTCAATTTTAGAGACAGTTCTGCAAGATGCTGAATATATATACTCTATTGTGTTTGAGTCAAATGTTTTTTAATCATCTGCTAGGGTCATTTGTTTTTATATGTCAGTTATCGCTACCATTACTCTGTTTAGTTTTTGTTTGGCTCTCCTATCCATTGGTGAGATCTGGTTATTGATGTCTCCTACTGTCAGTGTGTAAGAGTCAATGTGTAATTTAAGCTGTAACAGTCTCTCTTTTGCACAGGTGGGTCACTCCTGAGTTTGTGGCATGGAAGTAAAAAATTGAAATGCCATCTTGGTAGATGACTCATTCAATGAATATATACCATCCTTCCCCATCTCTTTTGATGAATTTGGGTTTGAAATCTATTTCATTAGATATTGAAATGGTTCCAACACTTGCTTCTTAGGTCCATTTACTTGGAATAACTTTTTCCACCCTTTTATCCTAGGGTAATGTCTGTCCTTGAGGTTGGCATGTATTTCTTGTATGGATGGGTCTTGCTTTTGCATCCTTTCTGTCAATATGTTTCCTTTTAGATAATTGAGGCCATTGATATTGAGAGACTTTTTGTATACTTTATTGCTTTTAACTGAATTGTACATTTTTCTCACTCCCCCTTTTTCCTCCCCGCAACCCCTTCGCCTTCCTCCATCCTTTACCCACACTCACAATTATTCAGGAGGACTTGTCTTTTTCTTCTTCCTAGGTGGATCCATGTATGTCACTCTTAGGATCTTCTCTGTGTTCTAGGTTCTCTGGGCTAGTGGACTGTAGGCTGGTAATTCTTTGCTTTATGTATAAAGACCTCTTATGAGTGAGTATGTATTGCATTTGTCTTTCTGGGTCTGGGTTACTTCACTACACATGCTTTGTTTCTAGTTCTCTCCATTTGAATTTCAAGAAATCATTCCCTTTTTTTTTTTTTTTTACCACTGAGTAGTACACCATTGTGTAAATGTACCACATTTTCCTTATCCATAATTTAGTTGTGGGGCATCTATATTGTTTTCAGGTTGTGGCTATTACAAATAATGCTGCTATGAACATGGTTGAGCAAACATACTTATGATATGATTGAACATCGGTTTGGTATATGCCTAAGCGTGGTATTTCTGGGTATTGAGGTAGGCTGATTCCTAGTTTTCTGAGAAATTGTCATACTCATTGCCAAAGCAGTCTGTATGACTAGAACTTTACGTCTTTGAAGAAAGAATTGGAATAAGATATCAGAAAATCGAATGATATCTCATGCTCTTGAATAGGTAGTATTAACACAATAGGAATGGCAATTTTACCAGTAGCAATCTACAGATTCAATGTCATTCTCATCAAAATCCCAGAAAAATTCTTCACAGACCTCAAAAGAACAATACTAAACATTACATGAAAAAGCAAAAGACCCAGGATAGCAAAAATTATCAAACACAATAAAGGAACTTTTGGAGGCATCACCATCCTTGATTTCAGACTCCACTATAGAGCTACAGTAATGAAAACAGCTTGATGTTAGCATAGAAATTGACAAAAGAATATACCTTCTTCTCAGCACCTCATGAAACCTTCTAAAAATTTGACCACATACTCGATAACAAAGCAAAATTCAACTAATATAAAAAATGGATTTATCTTACCAGATCACAACTGAAAGATAGAATTCAACATTAATTTCAGAAACCTCACAAACACGTGGGAATTGAACAATGCTCAAATGAATCATGACTGGGTCAAGGAAGAAATAAAGAAAGAAAATAAAGACTTCCTAAATTCAGTTAAAATTACTAAATTCAGTTAAAATCAGTTAAAATTTGAACATGCCCAAATTTATGGAACACGGTAAAAGCAGTGTTAAGAGAAAAGTTCATAGCACTAAATGCCTACATAAAAAAGCTGGAGAAATCCCACACTAGAGAATTAAAAGCACACATGAACGTTCTAGAATAAAAAGAAGCAAACTCTCCCTGGTCCAGCAGGTTGAAGGAAATCAAATTGAGGGCTGATATAGATAAAATAGAAACAGTTTCCCTCCCTCCTTTCTTTCTGATACCTCTTCCCAGCTTGCTCACCCACCCCATCTGCTTCCTCCCCTGGGAAGTCAAATAAGTTTGTCCCATCACCTCCTTCAGGCTGGATTAACCCCCTACCTCCCACTGTTCATGATCAACCTCCACAAAAATACTACTCACCAGGTTAAGGGCATTGGTATTTTGAATATGAAGATGTGAAAATAATAAGACAGAAAAGCATAAAATACTACCCAGGAAGGAGTTTCAGTGGATACTGAAATCATTTGTGTTTAATTTCCATTTGCTTAAATTATCCCTGACCTCAAAAGGTAGGAGTAAGACAAAAAACTGCACACAAGGAAATGGACAGTTGAAGGTCATGGGCTATAGCCATAGTTAAACAGTCTGTTGCTAGAACAAAACAAGTCATGCTCACGCCCTAGACCAAAACTTTCATAGGCCAACCACACCCTGGGTGGAATCCAATGTTTTCTTCTTAAAGGAACTGGATCCTTAGTCCTTTATTTGAGGTAGAAACAACTACTTCTCTATTCCTGAAATAAAAGATCTGGCTATTAGCCACACCTGTTGATAATAACCTTTAGTGGCCAGAACCCTCTGTTCTAAATCTAGGCGGGACCTTTGTGGTAGAAACACAATAACAGTGAAGGAATAGAGGTAAATTCCAACTCGCTGACCTTTGTTCAAAAGTTCACATTTTTGGGCCTCCACACCCCACCCTTCAGGGACTAGGCTGATCAAGGCTGGAGAGAAGACTCAGCTGTTAAAGCTAGGCTTGTAACCAAAATGTATTTAGCTTCTTAGCCTGACATACTTTACACTATGATACCTCCATTAAATAAAACATACTACTTACCTTAAAGATCAATGTGATCAGATCTATTTTGTGTTTATTCGGTTTTAAATATCTTAACGATTCTATTGTATATTTTTCATGCAGTGGCAAAATGTCTGTTAAAGCCACTAATGGGAATCATGGTCTCTTTTGACTAATTGGAGACTCTACAGGGATGGCAAGTCATAGCATAGGAGCTTGTCATGTTGCATTATTAGTCAAATCTGGGAGCAATGAATTCTCAGTTTGCTTTCTTCTTCATCTTTGTTTAGGTTCCACAGACCATAGATTAGCCTCACCCACATTAGGCTGATCTTCTAATATCAGCTAAAGTAAGCAAGAACATCCCTCACAGATGTGCCTGGATGGGAAGTTTAGACCCTATCAAGATGGTATTCAACAAAATCCTTCATAAGAGCTCTCTAGTTCACTGCTCTTAAAAACCTTTCAAAAACTTTCAAGTCCATATGAAAGATATTTCCTTCTGGACACTGAAGAATTC
This sequence comes from Alexandromys fortis, assembly GCF_014885135.2. Lineage (NCBI taxonomy): Eukaryota > Metazoa > Chordata > Mammalia > Rodentia > Cricetidae > Alexandromys > Alexandromys fortis. The sequence goes on from NW_026067927.1 coordinate 9,533,252, forward strand.
CAATTGTAAAAGAGTAATTTCTCTGAGGCAGGTACTTTAAGAAAGATTTAACAATATTGTTAATATCACATGGCTTAGTGTACTAGGGAAAAGAATAAATGGAGCATTTTATTGTGAATTAACAGCAAATATTAAAGGTTGAAATGAGAAAAAAATAGTATCTTCAGTCAGAGCTAAGTTTCTTTTTTTTCTTTTTTTATTTGTTTATTTATTTATTAAAGATTTCTGTCTCTTCCCCACCGCCATCTCCCATTTCCCTCCCCCTCTCCCAATCATGTCCCCCTCCCTTGTCAGCCCAAAGAACCATCAGGGTTCCCTGCCCTGTGGGAAGTCCAAGGACCACCCACCTCCATCCAGGTCTAGTAAGGTGAGCATCCAAACTGCCTAGGCTCCCACAAGCTAAGTTTTTTGAATTAGAAGTTATGTACTTCAAGAATACTGTACATATTTTTTATATAGAAAACATTCAGAAGCCAAAGCAAATTTAAGTCATATATCTATCTAGGTATGGCACAGTGGCGTACATCTTTGGACCCAAGACTTGGGGTACTGAGGCAGAAAAATCTCACACTGGAGGCAAGACTACTCCAATGCAAGCTCTGTATGAGACAACCAAAAGCACCAATAAACAAACAAATGGAATGTAATGGGGTGATGAAGTGTAAAAGTATAATTTAAATATGCTATTAAATAGCCCTTAATTATTCTGTTATAGCCAAGATATAAAACTAGTGTATCCCCATAGTACACTTTCTCCAAATTGAGAATTATACATGTGTCATTTATTTTATTAAAATGTCATGCTGTATCAATCAAATTCTCCCTGCATGGTAGCAACCTTATTTTCAGATGAAATATTAAAATTTCCTCAATTTCTATTTTTAAGGGAAAAATGAGTGGTTCTGCAAGGAAATATTTCCATGAAAGCTATCTTCAATTATATTTTTGAAAGAATGAGCCAGAGACTGGAACTTCTGAAGAGAAAATATGAAACGTACTATGTAGCAGTCTGGCACACAGCTGACATTTAAGAAATGTTTGTTGTCATATACACAGATGTGCTTTAGCTTATGAAAAAGTCATGTCCTGACTGAAGTAAAAATAACATCAGTCCGGAAGCCGGAAGCAGCACATTCACCTAATGCTTAGGAGCACAAAACATGGTGGCGTACTCTTCTCAACACGTGACTGCCGCACTGAAGAGGAGGTGGTCCTAATCATTACTGCCCAGCAACTCAATGAGATATCATGGACCATGACTTTTCTGAAACCCAGGCAAACATCAAAATTCAAGCTTTGATGCAAATATCTCTGGATTATGCATCTCTTTCACACTATTGGAAAGTTGAGACATTGCAAGGCAAAGCATCTTGAGCTGAAAACCATTTCTATCTTCCCCATAATCAATGAATCTCAGGTTTACCTAGTTTAGTCCATGACATTTCAGTTTCAATAGGGTAATTACTTAACATCTGAATCTGAAAGACACACACCCAAATACAGACATATGAAAATAGTTCTTATTATTTGATAGAATATTACCTCTTCTGGTATATGCAACTCATTCTTGGCTTTCATTAATCAGCTCCCTTAACATCTTTTCTGTCAAATGATATCACGGTGAACTCAGATGATTTGTAGATCATACACAGAAGTATACATACCATGGATAGACAGATGGATGGGTGACAGAAATCATGTGTGTTACATTTTAGCCAACTCATGCTTCTGATCAGTCCTATTTCTGTTATTGTACCTACATCCTCGAGGATTTACATTGCATATCTTAGCCTTCTAAATTCTGTTTTGGTTTGTTTGTTTGTTTTTCTTCCTCTTCTGGGATATTCTCCTTTCTCAAATGCATAACAGAATAACACGTTTGCAAATTTACTGAAAAGCAAGGAGCCTTAGACCCATTTTGATCATTTTTAAGTGTGACTTTGAACAATATATAGAAGCAAAAAGAATTGTTTGTGATTAGAAAACCAAACCAAAGGGAAACATAGGTATCTGACATATCTTCACATCCTCAAGGAAAGAAATAAAGATGACACATAAATGCTTTCCATTTACTTATCTTCAGAATAAGAACATGCATTTTTCTAATCTGAAAGGAGAAGAGTCAATGAGCTTTTATTTTTTTTTAACAATATGACTGAATCATATATAGAAACTTATATCAAGTTGCACTAATTTGCAAGGTTATTCCAATAGTGTTCCTTTCTCTGTCTTAACCATACTCCAGGTTCAGTGGAGAGATAATACTGAACTACAGAATATGTGATCAAAATCTATTGGTGTCAAATGAGAAATAAATGTGGTGAGCTGCTGTTTCTTAGATTTTAAGAGTATATATATATATATATATATATATATATATATATGTGTGTGTGTGTGTGTGTGTGTGTGTGTGTGTGTGTGTGTGAATGCACTCATCTATGTCATCAACCAGACCACATCTGAAATAAAATGAACAATATGAAATAGGTGTTAAAATGCTTCCAACAATTTAATAATTTTCTTTAAATATACATATAATTCCAACCACCAAAGTTAATCTTAATTTTAGCAGTATAGCATGAAAGAGTTTTCTTGGAGAATTTGCCTCTCCAGGCAATTAGCTCTCTTCCTCCTCTCATCCTTCTTTCCCTCTCTTTCATACTACTATTTTTATTCACAATTTCACCATCTCTACCTTGATTCCTTCCTTCTTCCTTTTCTTATTTCTTTCTTCCTCCCTTCCTCCATACAAATGCATCCAAATATGCATAATATGTATGTTAGAAATAGCAAATGAGTATTGTGAGAATGCCAAAGGTGTAAGATTAAAAAAATAAATAAAATCAATATTCTTGTTTTCCTACTATATAAGTATGGTCTCTTCTGATGTGGGAGTCCCCTCTTGTGCTGTGATTACCATTAATGAGTTAAGAAACTGTTTTGGCTTGTTGATAGGGCAAAACTTAGGTAGGAGGGGAAAACTGGACTGAATGCTGTGAGAAGGAAGGCAGAGAGAGAGAGATACCATGGAGTCACTTTGCTAGTAGGCCACAACCTCGTGGTGATGCACAGATTAATGGAGATAGGTTAAATTAAGGTGTAAGTGTTAGCCAATAAGGAGCTAGAGCTAATGGGCTAAGCAGTGATTTAATTAATACAGTTTCTGTGTGCTTATTTTGGGTCTAAGCTAGCTGAGCATACACAAACTAACTAGCAGGCCTCCTTGCAACATTATTCCTATAAGTAGAAGTAAGGGTTCAGAATCAAGATTAAATATGTGAAGCACATGTACAATACTCCTAAATATTGAAGGATTATAAATATTTGTTATAAATATTCAATAAAGTTATAACATTGATAAAATGCAAAGATATAACCAAACTAAGAAAAGTACTTGGTCATTTTTCTCTCTTAACATTACTTTCTAATAAATTCACAAGCATAACTCTATATTATTTTTGTTTTTTTCCCCATTTTGAGGTAAAGGAAGAACCTAATTTTTTAATGTCCCAGGTAGACTACTACCAATATGCTTCCATTTATATGTATGGTATTTTTGTTCTCCTTGAACTCAGTTCTGGCCAGGACACATTTATTCATGTATCATAACCCATATGACTGTCAAAAGTCTGATGTGCAAACATTAACAAGATTTTGAATTTTTAGAACTTGATGCAATATTATGAGCAGATATGTGATCTTTCTCACTTCTACATGTTCACTTAGTCTTAGTAGAAGAGATTATAAAACTAATAATTCATTTAATTTTTTTATGAGTAGTTAATAGGTACTTGTATGTTCATTGTTGGATTTACTTTCTTAGTAGATTAGGTTTTGTTTTTGTTTTTAAACATTGTCTAACTTATCAGTTTTTTTCTCTTTTAAATGTCTTTTTAGAATTATTTATGTGTATCAGTGTTCTGCCTTAATGTGAGTGGGTACAGCACATCCATGTCTGGTACTCTCAGAGGTCAGAAAAGGGTATCAGATGCCCTGAAACTGGAGCCACTATGTATGTGCTAAAAATTGAACCTAGAACCTTTGGAAGGAGGAGAATTGTTCAAAAACACTGACCTATCTCCCCATCTTGTATCTTGTCCCAGGATTTTATATTTCAGCCATGTGAATATGACATGAATTTGCCTTCATTTTATAATAAATATAGTAGTTCATTTTGTAGTCCTAGAAATGTTTTCTTATCTTTTTCAAATGATATAGGAAAATATAAACTCAGTGTAAGATATATTGTTTTTATAAATCACTCCCTGTATAATGAACCATAATCACTTAAGAAGTTGTTAATTCTTTATTCTACTTTATTTGTAAGACTCATTGAAATCTTTGGACTTCCATAAGAAAACTTATGGTAGCATATTTGTATTTAATAGTTCACCTGTGGATATATCATGAAGAACAATTTATCAGTGCCTGTGGACAATGAATATATATTTCTTTTATAAGTTGTACATATTGCAATATTTTAATAATAGCTAAATATCAAACCAATTATATAATATTGGAAATTTGTTAATAAAATTTCATATTTATATTAGAATACTTTTTGTGGTCTATTCTTTTTTACAGTTTTACCCAATCTTTAAAACTTCACAGTGTTCTTAAGTGTCCGCATGGTAATCTCCTTTAATCTACTCAAGACACTGATTATGGACTGTCCTGTTCACTCTGCAATGCTGAGGAACTCCTGG